>NC_026005.2:20204269-20504269 GCF_000442705.2 Elaeis guineensis
TCAATAGATGCTAGAGACAATCTGGACTGAAATAAGCTGTTGGAGTGCATTAATGAGCATTAAATACAGTCAAAATGAGCTGAAAATTAGCCGTTACGGAGATTTTTTATCATAGGGGTCGACTTATAGGGTCGACCTCTTGTGGCACAGAACAGAAAATCACTGTTCTGTATCTTTGACCTGTACAGCAACAGAGGCGACTCATATGGTCATCTTCTTTGGGTTGCCAGCCAAAAATAGTATGCGTTCAGTCCCTTTTGACAGGAGTCGACTCATAGGTGACTCTTTTCTTTAAACTTAATTTTCTCAAAAATATATATCCAAAATATAAAATTACCTCTAATAGATACAAAATTTTTGTTCTTGCTTTTGAGACTCTCGAATTAGAATTTGATAAAATTATGATTTTATCTCTGAAATACAATAAATCTTTTTTCAAGTTAAAATTATTAGTATCCTCTCAAATGTATTGTAATCATCAAAATCAATTCATGGAGCAACAATCTCCTTCTTTTTAATGAGACAAAATACTTGAGCAAAAGCAAATATAACATATATAAAGCATTGATTAAGAATTTTAAATTTATGAAGATGCATCACTTAAATATTATATCATTGTTTGAATAAAATACATCATTGAGTAGTTTGCAGATTAGTTTTTAAAATACTTATAAGTTATTTTTTTGATAAATTTGCTTATTGCTCGATTTTATTTTTCTATTCTCCTTTTTGATAATATCAATTAAGATCACTACTCTCCTTTTTAAAGAAAAATGAAAAAAGACTCCCCCTCACTATGGCAATCATAAAGGATATTTCAATTTGCTCATATAGAGGATCTTGCCATTCATAATATTTTTATGGTACATATATAAGGTATTCTCATATAACAAAATTAAGACATTTCAATTGATGCCATTCATAAAAATCAATCCAAATGATACCATATTCATAGAAGTTAAAAGATATATGTATATATATCCAAAATAACATAAGTGTCACATTATAATAAGAGTCTAGTCAAAATAGCTTTCCATTGATCAATCAGCCAACAAATACAAAGGCTATAAGCTAGATCCTAGACATAAAAGACTAACTATGCTAGATCTAATAGATATCATGGTTAGAGAGATCAGAATCAGAAGAGTCAGAGATATGATGAAGAGTCTCAGGATCAAGGCCACGGACACATTCTCGACCATTCTGCTTCGGCCACGAATAAAGTACCGACACGAGCAGAAGGGCAAAAATCCTGGAGCTGAGAAGCTATAGACTGTGCTAGGAGAGAAAGTCTGATGGTGTCCAATTATTCCAAAGCTCTCGTCAAGGACTACATCAGGATACCAATCTGAGTAGAGACAGTCTCACTGGAGCCCCTGATGTCCTCCTCAAAAAATCAAAGCTACTCTGCAAAATACCTCGAAGCCTAGCCGCCTCTGCAAACAGGTCGGAGACCTTCATGATGTTCTCTTGCGGCTGGAGAAGGGCTAAGGCTAATACTTATCTCTGCAAATCTAAAACTCTATTCTGTCAGTTTCAGAATACATCCCTCAAGCTCTTCAATTCATGCAGACTGAGCTGCAAGCATCTGAAAGACAGTAGATATATGAGAGATCAAGATCTGGTCTGAAACAGCCTGAGATGTCATCTCTGAGTAAATTGAGATGGCAAACTGCTGGGATAAAATGGAGGTATCCCATTGGACATCAATTCAATCTGATCGTCTGCAAGTCTGATCTCTGAAGGATCTACTCTGCTTCCAGACTGTGGGACAGAAACATTCCTTTTCACTGATTCTGAGGGACCAACCTTATGATCAATATGAACTGAATATCAGGAGATGTTTTGATCACGAGGAGGTGAAGACGGTTCCTCTTCCTCTGCTCTCTCTTCTGCTGTCTCCTCAACACCCTTCGATCAACCGTCATTAGTCTTTGAAAAATCTATGTGATGCAGTGTGTGACGGTTGATGGTGTTAGAATGTGATAATCTGGTGACTGCCTTCTCTCAAAATAGACTCTGAACCTCCTAAAGATCAGGGTGAGTGCCATACCATAAGACAAGTGAGCCTTAGATCTATTTAAGGTCTCCCTCATGGCCTCAAACATCAAAGCAGGAAGGTTTAGGGGGGTCTCAGTGATCACATGGTACATGATGCAAATATCCCTACCAGATAAGAGGTCATGCCTGTCACTCCTAGGAACAAAAAGTTTGGTAACCATGTGATGCAAAAGTTTTATCTCTACTGAAAGAATCTTTGCTTCTAATTTATTTAAATTTTCAGTAAAAGTTCTCTCTAAAATAACACTTATTCCTTCTTCTTTGATTGGGAGCTCCATATGAGTATAACCTTCACAAGATAAGTGCAAGATTTATCCCAAATGTAATAGATTAAGAACAATGTTAACATCTTTCACTAAAGATTTTACTGTTCCATTGCAGTAACTTAAATTCAAATAGAATTCTCTGACCAAATCAACATAAGTATTTTCCTTCAAAAGACAGAAAAACTTTCATCTTTGATTTTTAATTTTTGATCCAATAGAGAATCCTTCTTTTTCAAAAAACTTAAAATCTATATTTTTTTTGGGTTCTACTCTTCGATTTGAGAGAGGTACCTTGCTTGGACTGAGTGGAGATAGTGAAGAAGCTGAAGCAGGATCTGAAACTGAGATTGGAGCAGGAGAGAGCTCAGCTGTCATTCTTTTTCTACGCACATTCTCCTCTAACCCATGAATAGACTTTCTTCTCTGCGGTCGCTTCAATTTGGGAGTCATTTCGGACAAGTGAGACTTGCAAGCAGTTTAGAAGATCTAATGAGAGGTAGAGTGAAAAAGATTTTAGAAGAAAAATAAAGATTTTGAAAAGATAGACCGTCAGTTTGGAGATGAGGGTTTGAAGCTAGGGTAAGCTTGATTCGTCCAACTGAGGAAGAGAAGGAAAAGGGATTTAGTTTCTAAGAGGACGATTTGAACGGGAAAAATCAGTGGGAAGAGGAATTTTAAAAGATTTTTGTGATTGAGAGAGTGGAGAGAGAGGAGATTTTTATTCGGTGGGATGAGGAAGGTGAAAGACAAAGGATCAGCTCATTTATAAAAGAAGATTTTTAATAAAATAGAGCATCCAATGAGTTTTAATGAAAATTACAAGTTTATCCTGGGGTCGATCCTATGGGTCGATTCATGACTAGAAAAATTAAAAAAAATGATGAAAAAATTTTGAAAAAATTTGAAACTTAAGAAAAGAGTATCTATTTAAGAGATTGATCATATGAAGGATAGTTTTAAGCTTTTAAGAAAGAAGAGAAGAGAATTGAGCTCAAATTTTGGTTCAATGAATTTTTAGCAAAAAGAACTTAGAATCAGAAAGATACTTAAGCTGATGGATCAAGAATTCCTAGTTCTCTCCTAATTTCATAAAATCTATCTTCACTTAAGGTCTTGGTAAAGATGTCAGCCAATTATTTTTCAGTATAAATATAATTAAGAATTATATTATTATTTTGGACATGTTCTCTTATGAAATAGTGTCTAATTTCAATATGCTTTGATTTAGAATGCTGAATTAGATTTTTAGTTAGATTAATAGCACTAGTGTTATCACATTTTATGGGAGTTTCATTGAGTTTGATACCAAAGTCCTCAAGTTGTTGCTTAATTCACGAGATTTGAGCATCGCAACTTTCGGTTGCAACGTATTCGGCCTCAGCCGTAGACAGTACCATCGAATTTTACTTCTTGCTAAATCAAGAGATTAAGTTAACTCTAAAAAATTGATAAGTTTCACCAGTACTTTTTCTATCTAATCTACATCCAGCAAAATCGACATTTGAATATCCTATTAAGTCAATTGATGAGACCTTAAAATATCATAATCTTAAAATTTGCGTACCTTTTAAATATCTAAGAATTCTCTTAACTGTATTTAAATGTGATTCTTTTGGATTTGATTGAAAGCGTGCACATAGACAAACACTAAATATAATATCTGGTCTACTAGTAGTTAAATACAATAATAAACCAATCACGTCTCTATAAAATTTTGAGTCTACATTTTTACCTCCTTCATCTTTATCAAGCTTACATGATGGGCTCATGGGGGTACCAATTACTTTGGATCCTTCCATTCCAAATCTTTTGAGTAATTCTCTTGTGTACTTACTTTGAGTGATGGAGATCATTTCTTTTGTTTGTTTGATTTGGAGTCCGAGGAAGAATATAAGTTCTCCCATCATGCTCATCTCGAACTCCTCCTGCATGAGCTTAGCAAAATCTTAACAAAGAGTTTCATTAGTAGATTCAAATATAATATCATCAATGTATATTTGTATAACTAAGATGTCATCATGATTTTTTTAATGAAAAGAGTTGTGTCTACATTTTCTCTTGAAAAACCATTATTAAGCAAGAATTTATTTAACCTTTAATACCAAGCCCTAAGTACTTGTTTTAAGCCATATAATGCTTTATTTAATTTGAAAATATGATTAGAAAAAGTATAATTTTCAAAATCGAGGAGTTATTCGACATAAATTTTTTCGATAATATAACCATTTAGAAAAGTATTTTTGACATCCATTTGGAATAACTTAAAATTCATAAAGCATACATATGAAGTAAAAGCCTAATTGCTTCAAATCTAGCAACAGATGCAAAGATCTCATCAAAATCAATTCTCTCTTCTTGATTATAACCCTTTGCAATCAATCTTGCTTTATTCCTAATTATATTTCTATGTTCATCCAATTTATTCCTATATATCCATTTTGTGCCAATTATTGGATAATTTTTAGGTCTTGATATTAAAGTCCATAATTATTTCTTTCAAATTGATTAAGTTCCTCTTGCATTATATTTATCCAATTATAATCTTTTTCAGCTTTATCTATAGTTTTAGATTCAAAATAAAAAATAAATATAAAATGATTGTATGCATCTCTAAGTGAAGAACGAGTTCTTACTCTATATGTAGGATCACCAATGATTAATTTTTTAGGATGATTGTGATCATACCATCATTCTTTGGGTAGATCATTTGTACCTTGAGGTTGTTCTTATTATTCTTCACTTTCATCATCTTGTTTGTTATCATATTCTTCTTCATTTTGAATTGTTGAGTCTTTTAGAGTGAGCTCTTTCATCTCTTCTATAAGAAGATCTGCATCATCAATACCTTCACCCTTCCTTGAAGGAAGATTATTAGTCTCATCAAAAACAACATGTATTGACTCTTCTACTACTAAAGTTCTTTTATTGAAAACTCTAAAAGCTTTACTAGAAGAGGAGTAACCAAGAAAAATAGTTTCATCAGATTTTGCATCAAATTTTCCTAATCTCTCTTTACCATTGTTCAAAACAAAATATCGGCAACCAAAAATATGAAAAAAATATAATATTTTATTTTCTTCCTTTTCAAAGCTTATAGGATATTTTCTTTAGAATTGATCTAATTAAAGTATGATTTAAAATGTAACATACCGTGTTAATTGCTTCCGTCCAAAAGTATCTTGGGAGGTTACTTTCACATAATATGGTACGGGCCATTTCTTCAAGGGTTCTATTTTTCTTTTCTACTACCCTATTTTGTTGGGGTGTCCTAGGTGCTGGAAAGTTGTGGTCAATACCTTTTTCATCATAAAATTTTTTAAAATCTTGATTTTCAAATTTGATTACATGATCACTTCGAATATTTTGAATTGAAAAATCTTTTTCATTAGTAACTCTTCGATAAAATTTTGAGAACACATGAAAAATTTCATCCTTATGTGTCAAAAAGAAAATCCATGTAAAATAAGAAAAATCATCAATAATTACAAAGCCATATTATTTTTCACCTAAACTAGTAGTTCTAGTTGGTCCAAATAAATCCATATGTAATAATTTTAATGGCTTAAAAGTTGAAATAATATTTTTAGATTTGAATGAAACTTTTGTTTGTTTACCTAGTTGGCATGCATCACAAATTTTATCTTTTTCAAAATTCAATTTAGATAAACCGATAATCAATTTCTTTTTAATAAGTTTTGAAAGTGAATGCATGCTAATATGTATAAGCCTACGATGCCAAAGCTAACTAGTCTCATTAATTTTGACATTCAAGGCTATTAGGTATTGCAAGTTTATCTTGAAAAGATCATTCAAATCTACCATATAAATATTACCATGTCTATGCCCAATAAATTTAATGCCTTCATCATTGGAACTAGTTATTATGCATAATGAAGATTCAAAAATAACTTTATATCCTTTGTCACAGAATTGACTAATACTTAATAGATTATATTTCAAACCATCTACTAATAAAATATTTTCAATATACTTGGAGGGAGTGATATCAATGTTACCTATACCAATGATCTTTTCTTTGCTATTGTCTCTAAAGGCGACCATCCCTCCATCTTTTGCATCAAGTGTGATGAATTGAGATTCATCACCGGTCATTATCTTGAGCACCCACTATCAAGATACTATTTCTGATTTATTCTTTGGGATGCAAGACACACCTGAATGCAAAAATTAAGTTTTCACTTTAGGTACCCAAGTTTTCTTGGGTCCTCTTTGGTTAGTCACAATGGTTTCTTTTGGAACCCATATTTTCTTCACATTAAAATTTTCAAATTTGCTAAAAAAATAAATATAAAATTTATATCCTATTTTACCATATTTAAAGTAAATAATATTTAAAAACTTGTTGCTTGATGAGTTCACATAGATATTTTTCAAAAATTTTTGTTTCTTTAAAAGGTTGTAGCCAAGACCGACTTTATCATAAATGGCTTTTTGATTATCAAGTATTATTTTAAGTTTAATTGAACTAAGAGTGAACTTTTCTACCATAGATTTTAACTTAGTAATTTCATTTTTCAAGTTTAGATTTTCTTGTATCAAGATCAATTTTTTATTTAAAATAATTTTATTTTTTCAGTAAAGATTGATTTTTTATTTCAATTTTTTGTTCTTTACCTCTAACTTCTTTAGATCATCAACTAGATCATAAAATATTTCTTGAAGTTCTTCAAAAGTAAAGTCATCAGGAGTTTCAGCGTTTGCCTCATTTTCATGTGCCATAAGGCACAAGTTGGCTTGCTCATGTGAATCTTCTTCTTCAGAGCTTGATTCATCACTGTCATTCCATGTAGCCATCATAGTCTTTTTTTTGTACTTCTTGAGATCCTTTATAAGTTGAGGATATTCAGACCTAAAGTACTCTGGCTTCTTACATTCATAGCAAATAAGGGGCTGCTCTTTATCTTTCTTCTTGCTATGCTCCCCTTTTGTAGGTGGCCTCTTCCTCATCCCTTATTTTTTTTTTTCAAAAATCTTTTAAACTTTCTAGTGATGAGGGCTATTTCTTCATTTTGCTCTTCATTTTCTGTTTCATCAGATTCCTCATCAAGTTGAGCAGTGAATTTAAGGGCGATTGTCCTCTTCTTCTTGACATCTTCTTCTTGATGTTGTTTCATGCTTAGCTCATGTGTCATTAGCGATCCTAGAAGCTCCTCCAAGGGTAAGACATTCAGATCTTTGGCTTCTTGGATTACGGTCACTTTAGCCTCTCAAGTCCTTGGTAAAGACCTAAGAATCTTTCTCACAAGATCGATGTTAGAGTAAGACTTACCAAGACTTTTTAGATCATTAATAATATCTGTAAAATGAGTAAACATTTCAGTTATTGATTCATCATTTACCATTTTAAGGAGTTCATATTTGTGTACAAGCATGTTAATTTTTGACTCCTTAACTTGATTAGTGCTTTCATGTGTTACTTCTAATCTATCCCATATTTTCTTAGCTGATATGCATATTGAAATGTGATTAAACTCATTAGCATCTAAAGCACAATATAAAATATTCATGGCTTTAGCATTGAGTTGAATCATTTTCTTGTCAACCTCATCCCATTCTCTTTCGAATTTGGTTGATTCTACACCATCAATTATCTTAGTGGGTGTGTATGGTCAATTAACCATGATACTCCATATATCATAGTCAAGAGTTTGGATAAAAATTTTCATTCGAGCTTTCTAATAGGTATAGTTTGATCCATTGAAAAGTGGAGGTTAGTTTGTGGACTGTCTCTCGGCCAGTGAAGCACCAACTTGAGTTGCCATAGATCTTTAGCTCTTTAATGGTTAAATCAAAGTAGGACTAGAGCACCGAGCTCTGATATCACTTGTTGTCCAACTATGCAACCCAAGAGGGAAGATGAATTAGGTTTTTAAAATTTTAAAGTTAATTTAGAACCACAAGGATTAAGTAATAATAAGCAAGTTATGTGTAGTAAGTAATTTAAGCTAAGTGTAGAAATGAGATGCAAGAATGCAAGAAAATAAAAAAATTTAGATAGAGAGCAAGTATGCACACCGCAAACAAACAAGATTTATAGTGGTTCGGTATCAACCTTGCACCTACATCCACTCCCCAAGCTCCCATTTGAAAATTTAAATCCACTAAATCGTATTCAACAAGAATACAACGTCGGTACCTCCGACTTTAGCTATCCCAAGCTAGAATACTTATTTTTCGGATACAAACTAATCCAATACAATCCGATTTAAAGTTCGGATCAACCTATCCAAGTTTTGAAATCCTTTCAAAACTAAAAATTCAGACAAAAAAAGAGTATGAGAGTTAATTACACAAAAATACAAGTTTAGCTCCTTTAATGAGCAAATAAAACTTTAAATACACTTTACACAACAAGAAAGAAGCTTTTCTGATTTTTCTCAAGGTTGTTGAAGACTTGAATAAGCTCTTGAGGGGTTGGTGAGCTTGAAATGAAAGCTTCTTTTAGTTAAAGAGGACTTTTTGCTTAAGGCTGAAATGAATGCTTGAAAAATCTTGAAAATCTTATCTTTTTTTCTTCTTCAAGTGCCTTTATATCTTCAATAGATACTAGAGACAAATTTAGACTGAAATAGAGCCATTGGAGTGCATTAAATGAGTATTAAATACAGCCAAAATGAGCTGAAAAACTATCATTACGAAGATTTTCCGTCGCAGGGGTCGACTCATAGGGTCGACCTCTATGGCGCAGAATAGAAAATCACTATTCTGTATCTTTGGCCTGCACAGCAATAGAGGTCGACTCATAGGATCATCCTTTTTGGGTATATCAGTCAAAAATAGCGTGCCGTTCAGTCTCTTTTGACAGGAGTCGACTCATAGGGTCGACTCTTTTCTTTAAACTTGATTTTTTCTCAAAATATATATCCAAAAAATATGAAATTACCTCCAATAGATCATAAATCTTCTATTCTTGCTTTTGAGGCTCTCGAATCAAAATTTGATAAAATCATGATTTTACATCTGAAATACAATAAATTTTTTTTTTAAGCCAAAATCATTAGTAACCCCTTCAAATGTATTGTAATCATTAAAATCAATTCATGGAGCAACACATGAGTTCGGTGCAATACTATAGAAGCTTATCCTATATAAATTAAGAAAGTCTACCATAAGAAAATGGAAGGACAGTCGAAGATCAACCTTTAAGGATTCCTCATAAAGGTCTACTCGACCCCGACGAGAAAGAGCTATCCATTCTTCGAGAACGGCGACCTCCAGCCTAAATTCGACTGGGACTTGATATTTCAACATAATAATCTCCAAATCCTTCGAAGTGAGGATGAAGTCTACTCTAAATGGATCAAAGTCTGAAACTTTGGATCTGCCCAAAGAATAAGCTATCTCGGACTCTGGATCCATATTCCTAAAGTCGTCACCCGAGCTCTAGGTGTAGGGGGACAAACTAGACTCACGCATGGATGAGAAGTGAGGAACTGACCTAAAAGATGAAGTGGCCAGTCAATCAAAGGAAGAGAAATGACTATAGCTCGATTTTATTCGAGCAACTAGGCAGAGTCTCCAAGTGCCAAAGCTCCCCCCCTCTGAATAGTAGAAGCAGTAAAAATAAAGTTACCACGGTCCTATTTATAAAAGTTCAGAACGGCTCCAATCTAGTGTCGATTTACTTTCCCCGTCCGATGCTCAACAAATGGCAGCCCTTGATTGGTCAGAACATGGCTCCCATGGATTTGAAGAATCAATAATCCAGATTTGAAGACGGTTCATCTCAGGAAGCTGATCTTTGACATATATCAATGGAGGACAGATCGACAAGATCAAATTAGCCTCAATCTCGAATTGGTATTTTCTTCGACCGACCTATGGATAGCTCGACCTCGAGAGTGGGGGCATCAGTTGTAGTTGGTACCTTGACCTCGGCTTTGACATCTTTGAATCCGATCGAGCTATAAGAGATGGATGCCTGACAGATATGCAGATGTGACAGAGAGGCTATCAGACTTTTTGTCATCAGTGGTTCTCAACTCTCTAGCCTCAGACGATCTATTTTAGATCATCCTCAGCCGACCTATTCCAGATCACCTGAAGGTCAACATATACTCTACCATCTCAATAACCCCAGCTTTGGATGATTCACAGTAGCTCCTACATAACCGACCTATTTTAATCAGCAAGAGGACAAGCACCTGCTCCACGAACTCTAGTACCTCGACCACGGATGATCTATCGTAGCTCCCCTATCGCTGACCTAAATCGCTACGTCAGATTCAGCCCTTCTTTAAATTGGAAAAGTTCAGATAGAGTAGAACTCTTCCATGATCGAGTTTTCCATAAAAAGAAAATATCTTCTTTGAATTAATTTGGACTCCAAATAGAGTAAATATCTTCCATGATCGAGTTTTCGGATTTGTCGCATAGATTGATTCGGAGAAGATATTTTTTTATTGTGGGAGACTCGATCGTGGAAGAGTTTTACTCTATTTGAACTTTTTCAATTTGAAGAAGGGCCGCATCTGATCTGGAGATTAGCTCGACGCCGGGTGAGCTATGATAGATCATCCATGGCCGAGGTACTAAAGTCTGTGGAGCAGGTGCTTGTCCTCTTGTCGACTGAAATAGATTGGTTATGTATGAGCTACTGTAGGTCGTCCAAAGTCGGGGTTATGGAGACCGTAGAGTGCACGTTGATCTTCAGATGATCTGAAATAGATCGGCTGAGGACGATCTAAAATAGATCGTTCAAGACCGAAGAGTTGAGAACCGCTGCTGACGAGGTGTCCGATAGCCTCTCCGTCACATTCACATATCTGTTAGGCATCCATCTTTTATAGCTCGATCGGATCTGAGGACATCACAACTGAGGTCGAGGTACAGAACCATGATAGGTATGAAAAAGGAAAGAAAGAGATGATAAAAATGTTAGTGGGCCCCATATTTATTTTTTAAAGAGAGAAGATAAAACAAATACCATGAGAGGATTGATATTTGATAAATTTCTAAATGGTAATAATCTTATTTGACAAAAATACTCCTAATAAAGCTGCATATATAATTATTGAATTTATTCTGATATTTTTTTAAATTTTTTTAATAAAGAGATTTTGTAAAAAAAATAAGATAAAGATGATATTATGTAAAGGATTATGTGATTATTGTTATTACATTAAAAACTAATTGACAATGATAATGCTATCCTAGTATGAAAAATATATTTTATATTAAAAGATATATTTATAAATTTAGCCATATTTCTATATAGATTTATCTCCAACCAGATGTAGTAATCTTTTTTTAGTATCATTTTCTGAAGTAATTTTTCCATCAACCAAATATAGTAAAAATTATTTTCCTCCATAATTATTTTTTTAGATAAATGATTCTAAAAAATTATTGGATTACATACCTCAACTAAATGGGATTCATTTGGTTGGGAGTAATCTGGCATAAAAAAATAAATCTCATGTGAGATTATCATGTTTAGTATGAAAAATAAAAGATAAAGATGATAAAAAATTGATGGACCCCATATTTATTTTTCGTAAAGAGAATGTAAAACAAATACCATGAAGGTTGATATTTGATAAATTTTCGAATGGTGATAATCTATATTTGACAAAAATACCCCTCATAAAGCTGTATATATATAATTATTGAATTTGTTCTAATGTCTTTTCAAATTCATTCAATAAATTTTTTTTGTAAAAAAAATAAGAAGGAGATAACATTATGGAAGGGATTATGTGATTATAATCATTATATAAAAACTAATTGGGGATGACAATACTATTTTATAATTAAAAAATTATTTTACGTTGAAGGATATATTTATAAATTTTATTTTATTCTTATATAGGATTATCTTCAACTAAATATAATAATTTTTTTTTCATTATTATTTTTCGAAATAATTTTTCTACCGACCAACGTAGTATTAATTATTTTTCTTCACAATTACTTTTCAGATAAATAATTTTCATGAATTGTTGGATAATCCTGTAACTTGGCACATCCCAACCAAACAAACCCGAAAAAATATGCAATGAAGGGTCTACAAATAACTTGTCCAAGTACAGAGATCAGGTGTAGTAAAAGCATACATTTGGTAGGTACGAGATAAAAGTGGTTAATGGATGAAGAATTGGCAAGCAAAATTGAGTTGCAATTCATTGACATTGTCACCGGACAACATGGGCACATAACACTACTAATCACTATAGATTTACATTATATGAGTCTTGACAATGGTGTATTAAGATTTTGTTATACGAATAGTGTACAGGTAAACAAACATGATCCACCTAGTTAATCCCTTTTCTTTTTTAAAGAAAAGAAAAACACCTATATCCATCTTTTGAGCAAGTTATTATCATAATTTGTGAAAATCTCACCCACACACACACACACATACATACATGCATGCATGCATGCACGTATGTATGTATGTATATCAAAACTATATAAACACTTAATTTCTAGTTTCTTTATGTGTCTTTAATATCCTATGTAGAAAATTTGCAAGCCATTGGAATTATATACGATTTGTAGAAGTATTCAGTAAAGTCTAATAGCACAAGAAACCACGAATCTCATCCAACTTAAATACTGACCTAGTTAAGACTACCACCTCTCAAATTATTTTTCTTCGTATTAATGGGGTGAAAAATATTAAACTATCCCAAATAAAATATGAAACCAGACATACTTTTAAATACCATCCACTTCACTAATATATCCCGTCAAAACATGGAAAAAAGTGAAGGAAAAATACAAGTAGCATCATTGTTTGACTTTGAAAGTCCAGTGTGCTAGATTGGTTTCATTTGAATAGATAATTTATACATAGTTGATGTAGAATAGAATACAAAACAAAGAAATATCAATTGTTTTATGGATGAATGGTACAAACAAATTTGACAACGCTTGTGTATCTCCATGCATCATGACTCTATTTAATCACCGATTTTCTTCCTTCCCATGCCATCTGTTACAACAAGATTGCCAAATGAACCTAATAAGTTACGTGGATAGATAGCAGCTTAATAAACCACTAAGATTTGGCTACTCTCAACCGACTCTCAGAAAGTGATCAATAATCTAAGATTAGTTCTTTCATTATAAAAGAGCATATATAATTCTACTTAAAATTTACTAATTTGCCAACTCACTATTATCCCACAAGATTTTAACTTATCCCATGGATAGCCATGTATCATCCAAATATTTCCCCCCTTTTTACCTACCAAGGACTAGTCAATATCTTTCTGAAGGTCAACTTTTGTTACATTCTCATGACCCCTCTCTTTGCAAAAGCTTGATGTCTACCTCCACAATGCCATTTTGATAAAATTATAATAATCAAATATGTCATTTAACATGCATTGCATGGGATAAATATTAAGAAGTAAAGAGTATATCCTATTACATGAGACTCTGACCACCGTGAGATCCATGAAGGGGCCTATGTATATAATTTTAATTCTACATGTGGTGAGGTTATTTTTTTTATATTTCAATTCCTGGTATTAGGTCATAGTTCAGTAATACAATTGCACCAAGACCCTCTATCAAATACCAATTAAAATCAATAAGTTTAGTAAATGTATATCCCATTCAAGGCTAAAAAACTATATTATCTAGAGATATTTACGCCAATAATGTTGAAATTGAATACTAAAAATTGAAGAAAATATGTGATGGGCAACGTAAAATTCTCTTAAAAACATCGAATGCCAATATCTTATTCCATATGAATAATTTTTTTTTGAATAAATATTTTACATAAATAATTGATACAATAAAATAGTACAAACAAAAGATAATATATATATATATATATATATTTTTTTTCAATCTGATCATCACATATTCGTGCCCCAATTTGTCTTTCACATCATCAAACTGTACATATTTTGTCCATGACATATCTCAATAAGGCTAAGGGGTGGCCCATCACATTATCCTTTTCCACTCACTTGTTAACCCCAATGCATGTACCCTTGGACCCCACTCCATCCAACCAAGTAGCCAACTCAACCCAACACACGCACTACATCTTCTAAGTCCCCATACGTAAAACCGCATGAAAGTTAATTGGAGAACAAAAGAAACATCACTCAAAATTATGTTTTTATGGTCGTTCGCTTGACGGTAACGCCTCCATTATGCCTCCATCCGGCCGGAATCATTGCAAAACTCGGCTTTTTAAAAGTAGCTCCCCGTTTAAGTAACAGCCGTTACTTTATTGTCCCAGAAACTCCTTCGCCACCTTTCCTTCTCTCTTCTCCAAAAAGCTTTGCTCCATGCTTTGGTATCGGATTTTCTCGCCTCGATTTCGTTCGGGGAGTTGAGGGTTTTGACCAGCGGGGTGCGGAGTTCTCGAGGATTTGGCGAGGTTTTCTGGGTTTCCCCTTGATGTCGGCGTGGAGCGAGTGAATGAAGGCGATTTGTGTTCTGGATCTAGGGTTTAGATGAAACCCTGGGTGGATGGCGATGAGGGGAGTCGATTTCAAGTGGTGAGTTTGATCTTTAACCCCCATTCTCCTGGTTCTTTGTTTGATGGTGGGAATTCGCCTACATTAGTTGCCCTCAATCGTTTCCCCTTCCAACTCCGTGTAAATTATCGTTTTTGTTTCTCTGCCGATTCTTTTTCTTTGTTTGTTTACAGGTACGATGGGTTCTTCTTGTCGATGCTCGCCACAAGTGTGTATCCTTAGGGGCCACTGTGGCGATTTATGTTGTAAATTTTGCTTCTCTCTATTTCAAGAAGATGCTTTGATGTTAATTAATGAATTTGGTTAATTTGTTTGCAATTCTTGACGGGATCTTGTCAGAATCATTGTTTCGATCAACTGGAAAAGGTACCATCTGTGTACCCATCCATTGCATATATGGATTGTGGTGAGTTACGCATACATTTGCAGCTTTTGGGTATGTAGAATTCCAGTTGCTTTTCTCGGAATGAACTTAGAGATGACTGTCTTTCAGGTCGACTATACCACTGTCTTCATATTTCGGCTTCTGATGTTCGTTGACAATGGGCTTGCTGCGGGAATGGGATTGTAAGAAATTTACATTCTAGCTTTTTTTTTTTCCTGTTGTCACATTGATTTGTATTATGTTGGAATGAGCATTGAATGCTATCTGCATTTGTTAAAAGATTAACCACATATGGTTTTAAGCATAACAATGAATGAGTGAATTTTTTATCTTCTCGGTCAAGAATATTGGATATTGATGTTTCATGCATGGTGACTTGACAGCATGCTAATAGCTGTCAAATTTACAGCGCATTTTCTACTTTGATAGGGTTATAATGATTCTTTAAGGGTTCTTGTGTCATTGTTATTTTGCAGAGTCTTTTAATATTACTGAACGAGCCTATTAAAACATGCTTTAATGCAGGCTGACCTGGAAGGGAATTGAAGTAAGTTCTATTCCATTTTTGAATGGTTTGGCCCCATTCTGAGGTTTCCAAATTTCTCTGACATGCTGACTATTTGATGATATTTATGAGTCTCAATGTGGCCATTAGAGTGAGTGAGAGAGAGAGGGAGGGAGGGAGAGGGGACTCTGTAAATAAAACCTTCATGGCTCCTCAGTGATTCAAATGAAATATTACATTAAGTTGGGTTCAGTTTTTGTGGGAGTTAATCTCATCATGGAATAAAATTTGATGGAGATGAAGAGAACATTCTTCAGCTGTGTGAAATCAGCCAACTAAAGCAGTAGAAACTTAATAAATTATTCATCTAAATTTGCTATTATTGTCATTGTCTCTAAATGTTGTTACAGAAGTACTGGTGCTTTGTTTCAACTTCTCTAATTCATAAATCTATGTTCAAGTTGAGATGTATGGTTTACGTCCTGTGTACAGCCAGAACTGTCACAAGTGAACTGGAGAGCATGGGGACCAAGAAGATAATAAATTTAATATTTTTAAAACAAAGAAAGTAAAATATTCTATAATATTTTTACGTTTTATATTGACATGGTTGGATCCAAACCTTGCTCAAGTCCGATTTCAGCACTACTGGTAAAACTACGATCTGAGACAGTTTATCCACCTAAAAGAATTGCAAACATGCTTGCCAAATGTATGATTAGCAGCAAAGAATTGAATTGGTGTGTGATCCTTTAATTAAAAGAATGGAACCAAGATGTGACCCAAGAGTGGAACTCAGTGGAAAATTGCTCCAAGCCTGCAGAGAGAGAGAGAGAGAGAGAGAGAGTTGAAGAAAGAAAAGATGAGATGCCTCGTCCTCTCTAACCAATACAAAAGAGGAAGCTGTAGATTTGTGTTTCAGGAAGCTTCAAAGGTTGCTGGCTTAGTTGTTAACTTGAATAATGGCTTTATTTTTTTGAGAATGATGTTGTTTTTTCTTTTGAGCAAGGTCAACCTTAGTCAAATTAACATTTATAATGACTCAGTTTGCTGTTTTTTCCCATCAAATGGCCACTTCTTTCTTTGGGGAGAGAATTGAGAAAACCCAATGAAACTTCCTGATGAATGAATTTTGATGGGATGAGAAGAAAATTCATCTTGTTCACCTGAATGAAATCAGTGAACTTTGAGAGTGGTCTTGTTTTTGTTTGTTATTGTTGCTTGCTCTGCTCTCTAATTGTTGGTTCTGAAGTCCTTACAGGGAATGGTCCTTTCTATTAGAGTTTGCTTTCATAATGCTTGTGCAGTGCACATAGTAATGCCTCCCCATGTGTCAGTAGTAGTACTAGAGATGAAGTCAGAAAAAGTCAAGCAGGATTAGTGTGCATCTGTTTTGCTTTGTTGTAGAATGTTGTGTTTGTGTTTGATGATGCTCTCATGTGAGTGTAGTACCCCATTTTGTTTTATTGCAGTTAAATTCTATGTGCTTTTGTATGATGTCATTGAGGTTTCCTTGAGATCCATTGGATACTAAGTTGAACAGATGATTCTATAAAATCAATACATCTATTGCATTTTGTATTTTTTTTAATTATTTTTTTCATATATGTGGAAGTCCCATGATATTCTGGTTAAATTGCACTTTCTGTATTCACATATCATTATTGCGATAAGGTAGAATATACTGTATGCTTGTTATGCTATATCTGACACATATCTAGCTGCTTTAAAAACTAACATACATACAATATGTATGGATATGCATAGGTAAATGTAGGTTCATACCTCTCTGATGTTATGAATGAAAGCAGAATATCAGTCCTTTCTTTAGATAAATTTAGCATTGTTTTAATGAATGTGGTTTTGATTTTTTTTTTTTTTTGGCCATTCCAGTTTAAGGCATCAGTAGACAGTCAAAATCAGAATTCCTCATTTCTTGTACTTAAACTAATACATTCTGGGGGTTTCGTTATTTTAGTTGGAGACAAGTTCTAGATAGTTCAGGTTGTGTAACACTGTATATATATTATTATTTATTTTTATAGCTGTAATTGTAATGCTGGTTATGTATTAACTTGCTTTACTTGAAAAGCTTGCAATGAGATAATTTCTTATTTGAAATGCTCTTTCAGAGATCTTGGATGGCAGCAGAGATATGTCCGTTTTTGTGGGAGAATTGTGGTCCTTTCACTTCTTATCCTTATTCTCTATCCTTTTCTTTGGGTTTGGACGGTGATTGGCACCCTATGGTTCACTAGTGCTAGGAGTTGTGTAAGTTTTCCTTTATAGACCTATGTAAATTTATGGAGACATGAACATATGCACTAACTTAATCAGTTACGTGCATTATCTTTAATGGTTGCAGTTGCCTGAGGAAGGTCAAAAATGGGGTTTTCTTATTTGGTTGCTTTTCAGCTATTGTGGACTAGTTTGCATCGCTTGCATGTCTGCAGGAAAGGTTTGTTGTCTTCTGTGCACACCTTGACTGGTAATTGGTTTTGTAGGTGAGATGATTTCTTTTGATGACTAGCTTGCTCAGTGCCTAGTTGCAAGTGTTGGAACTGAAAAGCTGAGTATGTTTGTGCATGTTTTGAAATGTTTCCTTGCATCTGGGGATGTCTCTAGTTTGTTATTGTCACATGGTTCTAGCTTTGATAGTTTGCTTTGCTTTATGTAGACCTCTATATTTTACAATTCAAAGATAATCTCAGTAGTCAGAGAGAGAACTGATGCATTAAATTAGTACCCTTCCTTTTTATGCTTGTTTTGGTAAATGTTCTATATTGCAGTGTGTTTGGTTCTGTTTCTACATCATTTCCAGCTCAATTTTATGAACCCAAACCTCAAGGTTTCTCTTGTCAATCAACTGAACTATGTACCAGAACTAAAATGTTGGACTTACAGAGACTTCTGCTAAAACACAATTCAGTATATTATTTTGCTTTTTTTTTTTTTACCTGCTGACTTAGATTGCCTAATGTTCCTTAATATCCAAACTTTGAAACATTGGCAGAGATTGACATGTTAGGCAATGGTGCATTTTCTTACTTGAGTTGACTTGTACATTTCATTAATTTCATCAGTATATGTGGCTACCTTAAATTTATATTATACTATCTTTATGTAAATATACATTTATTCTAGTAACTATATATTTATTCTGGTATCACCATAGCTGATTCATCTGCGATCTTGACTTTCTAGCGTTGGAAAATAACTCAACTGTCATGAGTCCACATATTGAGTTTCCCAGCCTTGATAACATGATCTTCAATAGAATGAGGTTATTCAGGTTTATCTTCCAAGTTCTATAGATGCGATATTTTTCTTATTTTTTTAAGCTTTGATAAAATTGAATATTGCCATTCTTTTATTCTTACAAGGTGGATGCCCGTGAAATTTGTCCAGCGAGATGGTTTTGCGATAATCTGACAGTTTATTCACTTAGCAGAACATTTTAACTCTTCTACATGAAAATGAAAAAGGCATCGAAAAAGGAAAAATCTAGTTTCTCTTGGTGTTGTCTGTGAAAATTTAATGGTAGGATCTAATTAGCATTTTTTAAGTCACCTCATGCAGAAATATGACAAATAATTAATCCTCCTTCTATTTCTATCATAACTATGAAGCTGATGTTGCATAGCATGTATGATCTTCGGTTTTTTTGTTTTTTGTTTTTTTAATCTAATTTTGTGTTTACCTTATCAGCATTTATATAGTTAAATCAGGTGGTTTTTGTAGTGGCGCATTTCACTTATTTAGCTTGGCAAAATTTCATCCTCCAGGCTTATGGTTTGATGTTCTTTGCAGTGGCTAACACGAAGACATGCACATATGCAACGTGCACAACAAGGAATTCCAATTTCAGAATATGGGGTTAGTTTTCCTAATGAATTGCCCTGATGAATATGTTTTTTTCAGGCGTTCTCTGTTTTCCATGTGTTCCGGGAAGTGCTTTATAAATAGAAGACTGAATGTGAATCCACAAGAGCAACTAGCTCTAATGGACAGGCAATAAGTGCTATTTAGAACTCAGAAGATCGTAACAAATTATAACTTTAAGAAACACAGACATCTCTTTTGATGTATGAAATTGTAATATGTCAGTTCTGATATTGTGATTCTATTGGGAGATAATTCCAGCTTTCATGTTTATTTCATTGCATGAATTTATCATATTTCTTCCCCTACGGAAACACTGTGAGCATGAATTTATGATGATGCTGAGATGTATTAAACTATTGATGTCTTATGATATCTTTTTGGTCATGGAAATCTTGAACTGCTGGCTAGATGCAAACATGCATGACTGATATTCAATAAAGATTAAATTATAGAGTGAATGACAATAAAAAGTGAACAACAGAGTTCCTTCATACTCATCTGTCTGTCCTTTCCTTACCTAGAAATCCACTGTCTTTCATGACATGTGAACACTTAGTGATTGTTTTTCTGATATTTAAAATATTTCTATGCCGTATCAGTGAATCAGAGTCCTCATGAAATCTTTCCTTCACTATCTCATCAGTCTTGTGTCCACCACTTTTGCTTTCATATCACCCAACTTAGGCTTCTTCAAATCACATTGCAACATAGAATTGATAATTCCAAACTCTTGGCTTCATGATCTTACCGTTACCCAGGGACAGCATAATCTTTTTGACAATTGAAACATCCTTATCAACTGTGACATTAAATGTTACAATAATATATGTGTTTTCAGGGAATATAGACTGCAAACTCATTTCTTAGCTAGCATTGAAGTTTACTTGAGTGGATTTCCAACCTCAACTTCTAGCAGTGGGTGGCTTTGTTAACTACTTAGGTAAGGAAAAAAAACGGACACTTCTGACTAAAATCTATAATGGTAAAAGTTTTAGTTTGAAATTGTTAAGGGGTAATAGTACACGACACTTTACTTTCGATTTTACCAATCAACTGGATGTTAAAAAGGTAAAGTCTGATGACACAGAAATCAAAGTGTAAATTGGGAAATATAAGGACACATCAATCTTGAGGGGTGAGCGTTGGTGCAATGATAAGGTCACTCTTGCATGACTTGGGTATCATGGGTTCGAAATACAGAAACAGCCTCTCCGCACACGGGTATGGCTGCATACGTTTGACCCTCTCTGCTCTGCAGTGGTGGGAGTCTCATGCATTGGACTGCCTGTTATCAATTTTTCTTCACTGTTTACCTTATCGAGTTCTTCCTCTATTAACAGAGGTTTACACATCACTGGAAAACGTTGTTTGCTGTCATACAGGCTTAGAAGCCCTTACACTTGCATTGATGTTTTGGTGTGCAAAATTTCTTTGGGCAACGTTAGGGACACACTTCGAAGGAAAAAAAAAAAAGGTGCTTTAAGCATGACAGAAACTCTGGAGGAAGATTATACTTGTATGAGGTTGTATTAGGTCTGACTACCCCTTATCAGCTTTAGTGCAAGTATTCAACTTAAATATATATGTCCTGAACTTTTATACTGGGGTCTGGTTGCTCAATCTTAGCATTGATAATGTCTGGACTAAAAAACTTGGTTGTCTGGAAACTAGCCAAAAGCTAATGTGTTACTTCTTACTCTTATTTCTTTAGAATAGGAAATATATTGTTTAACATGGTGCATATTTCAGGTTCTGGTTGACATGATTCGTGTACCTGATTGGGCATTTGAAGCAGCTGGTCAGGAAATGAGAGGAATGGGCCAGGATACTGCATATCACCCAGGACTTTACTTAACAGCAACTCAGGTAAATCTGAAAATTTTTTAGCCACCATTTGTAGTAGCAGTGCATTTCTTCTTGATTTGTTCCATATGCTTATTTCATCCTTCAGGTTTGTAATTGTATAAACTGAAACTTTCCAAATATTCCATTTTTTTCTTGGTATAATCTCTCTCTCTCTCTCTCTCTCACACACACACACGCACACCCACCCACCCACCCACCCAAAATCAATTGATCAATCAACTGCTATGAGGATCCTAAAGTTCCAATAAGGGTCCAAACAAAGAAAAGGGCCATTAAACTACACAAAAAAGCATCTATTTCTGATTATAACGTCAAAATAAATGGGTGGACCTGATTATTTAATACCATTTCTCTTGCCCCTCAATATATGTTTGCTTCTTTGATATGCATCTGCTAGCATCTCCTGAAATGCTTTTCTCTTTTTCAGATGGCAAGTAAGATTATTCTTTTCTTTTTTCTTCCTTTTTTTTTTTTTTTTTTTTTTGTGGATCGATATAATCCTCTGTGAGCCAGATGTTTATCTTCTTGGAGACGCTACTAAGTCGTAAAATCTCCTTTTCTCTGTATTAGGATCTCATGATACTCTGAGCTAAATGTTCATAGTTATATCAATAGTCATGTGACATTATTTCCTTGAAAATTTTGTACTACTTCAACGACTTATATGAGCTTGTTATGATCTTATCCTTTTCTTTTTAAACTGATGCCATTTATTGGCATCTGCTAGCATTTTGAGGTTTTCAAAAATGACTTTGCAGAGAGAAGCAGTTGAGGCACTTATTCAAGAACTTCCAAAGTTCAGGCTGAAGGCTGTCCCAACTGATTGCAGTGAATGCCCCATCTGCCTTGAGGAATTTCGTGTGGGGAATGAGGTAAAGGAGTTTGATTCAGCCCTAAAATTTCTCTTGTAGTTGCATAGGTTACATAATGATTATCATTTAACTTTTCCACTCTTATTTCTCAAAAAGAAAGAGAAACTTTTCCACCTTACCTTGCCTGCAGATAACTAAAGCGTGCCTAATTTCCCTTTGATCATTGTAATGAAAAAGGTCAGTTACTGATATAATAGATTGTTGTATTACATATAATAAGAATGGTCCATATAATACAATAAGAATGGTCCATAGTCACCAATCACAGATGAGCCAACTATCTGTCAAAGCAAATTTTGTTCATTCTGATGTAATTGTTTTGATAATTACAACAACATGCAAATGATTACATGAAGAAATATCTCTGTTTCTTTGTTCAAATGAATCAACAGTGTCTAATTGAATCTTTATGAGGAAAGTTTTCTGTACGAAAATATTCACACATCTAGCTCCAAATTCACACAGGTACGAGGCCTCCCCTGTGCCCACAACTTCCACGTGGAATGCATTGATGAGTGGCTGCGACTGAACATAAAATGCCCCAGATGCCGCTGCTCTGTCTTCCCCAATCTGGATCTCAGTGCACTTACTAACTTCCGAGCTGACTCTGAGCAGCCCTCAGCCAGTGAGGTGACGACAGCCACGCGGTATGTGCGATCACAACCTGCAGGCCAGAGCTACCTGCTTCGGTTGCAGGGGCTGCTGCGCCATGTCCGGACTGAAAGTGCTACTGCTGGTGACACTGATGATCACAGGGACCGAGACGACCATATGGACCTAGAGAATGGAGTTCATAGAGTGGTTGTTTCTCAGGATCCAACAAATGTGGCTAGCCCCTTGATGTCCAGTGACACAGTTGACCGAGTGGCTGATCACTGATCTATTCTCATATATAACATCATTCTTTTTTCCGTTTGGGTGGGGGGTTCAGTTTGTGGGTGCTTGTGTTTTTTGGGGGGCGCGGGGGGTGGGACTGGTGAGAGCAAGCAGGGCAGGGCGGCTCCCTAACGGGAGATTATGTTGTGGTCTTCTATCGATCTTGCCAATATTTTCGAGTATTGGTTCTATTTCAAACTCGCAGGAGTTCTCCCACCTTACCGGTTGGTGGATAAAGCTTTATGAGATGGTTCTCTACTTGGTCACTTTTTGTTTTTGTACCTTTGGTTCTCTGTAGAATGAGATCTATAGAAAGCTTCTCGATGAAATAGTATTTAGGCGGGCAAATTGATGAAGGAAACAAATATATTAGTGGTGAGAGCGAGCTGTTAGAGAAGCCAAAGCATGTGACAGGAAATGCCTTGTTTTACGACAGGTCGAACATGCACAAAAACAGTGGGGTGGGGAAACCACGTAGAATCTAGTTTCTGATGGTCTTTCATTGTGATATGCTGCTTTGCCGAAGATGAGGGAGAATACAGTAGGAAAGATTGGTTCACAATCTGCGTGCCGTATATGAAGTGCTTTTTACCAATTCTACTGCGAGTTTTACCTCGTAAGAGGTGCTTTTACTGATTACAGTATGGGACCATGGGTTGGTCAGAGGTAACATTGGGTCTTCAAGACGTATCCCCGTGTCAAAGTCATGAATTTTCCCGACCTAGACCTTATGCTTCGACCTTAAAATGGAGATGAACGCTCGCTGCTGTGATTATAACAAAGAAACTAAAAGAGAGCAAAATAGATGGAAAACATCTTCGCCCTCCAGTGAGTTTGACTCTCTTTATCCGGCTCAATCCTTTTTTTTTGTCTTTTGGTTTTTTTTTTTTTGGGAGAAGACTCAAGCCTACCTGCATCTCACGAGCTTAAGTTTGACTCTCTTGATCCGGCTCAATCCTTTTTTTTTTTTTCTTTTTTCTTTTTTTTTTTTTCGGGGAGAAGACTCAAGCCTACCTGCATCTCACGAGCTGACGAGCCGAATGGAGAATGAGAGGGGGAGGAAAAGGTGTATGCATGGCACGTGAATAGGAGTATGAGAGGCAGAGGAAAGGGTGGATGCATGGCACGTGAATAGCCGGCCTTGGCTCGGTGGCCAAAGAGTCCAATGATAAATTAAACAAACGACCGTATCAATAAATAAAAAAACAAAGAAAAAAAAGTAATTTCCTGAAGCAGTGAGCATCAGCGGCTGATGCGCCTACTACCAAATTTTTTTTCTTACATCATCTCAAATTCCCGTGGCAGCTCGCCTCCTGCCCGCCTTACTTCTATCCTAAAACTTGAGAATGATGGCCGTCGCGATCGCGTGGGGCGCCGCGGTGCCGCCCTTTTCCTCGCCGCTCCTCCGCCCCAGGCGGGAAGTCCACCTCAGCCTCGCCGACGCTGCACTCCGCCGCCCCGTCCTCAGAACCGAGCGGGGCGGCGCTACCCTCTCCTGCCGCTGTAGCACCACCGCCTCCGACTGGGACTGGAAGCGGTGGAGCTGCTATTTCTCGGATACCGACCAGGTCGAGAACTTCGTTTCCGTACTCAAGGTGACCAAACTTTGCTGCCTTCCCTTGAATCGCAAAGCTCAAATTCGAGATCTCTTCCGCCTTTTCCGATGATTTCTTTGAGTTAGATATCGACTATTTTGACTTTTCTCGCCATTTTAGGGGCTTTAAAAATATGCTTAATAATCCATTGATTAATTCAACGGTACTAATTTCTTTTTCTTTCTGCCTATCTTTTTTCATATCGGGGCAATCTGAATCGATTAATCTTTATCCTTTTGATTCTGGTAGTTCCAACTAGAAGAAGCAGTCGAAAAGGAAGACTTTTTCGAAGCTGCGAAGCTGAAGAAAGCTATCGCAGAAGCAACATCGAAAGATGTTGTAGCTGAAGTTATGTCCGAGTTGAAGGTCGGTCATATTCTTTCTATCATTATCAATATCTGCTGAACGGTTAACTTTGAATACTGATACGATATTTTCTCATTCCACAGAATGCTGTAGAGGAGGAACGTTATCCTAATGCATCAAGATTATGTAGACTTGCAGACAGTGGGCTGGTAATTCCCTATCATGCGCATGTTCCCTCACCTTGGCCATGCTAGTTTAATGTAAGAGTTTGCTTGAGTTTTAGAAATCTTATGTCTTAGATGCCGTATCATTACCCACTCCAGAAACTTGATCCTCATCGTATGTCTCTGGTTGTTTAAATCTCTATACTGCCTGAAACATTAGCTTACCTGCTAACATGAATATGTAAATCAACTTTAGACTGCCTAATTTTGTGCACCATATTTTTCTATTTCAAATTAAACCAGACGGTATGTCAAGAAAGGGACTATTTTTTTAGCATTATGAAGTACTCTTTTGCATCATTCACTTGCTTCTTCTTTTCACCTGCATTCCATTAATTCCATGGGCTTTCATGTGACTATTGTAGTAGCTGAATTTGTTCCTGTCTTTGCTCTTGCTTATTCAATGTTAGTTTGTGCTGTGATATAACTATGTTTTCAATCCTTGTACTTTGTTTGTTATAGGTAAACGCTACTATGTCTTTGCCTAAATGGTCTAATAGTTACAATTTCCACTTAACAGCAATGTTGATGGAGTGCATTTATGCAATTTTGAGTGATGCAATGGGGTATTCTCATAGCCTTGTTCAAGTCAGCCAATAGAATTTGAGAATTGGAACCGAGTTTAAAATGACAGGATGCGCTATAATTTAGTATTTAAAACAAGTTTATCATGTTACTGGGTATGGTGTCAAGTGCTACAACATCTTGGCACTGGAAGATAGAGAAGTAGGTGAACAAAATGTTACATTTCTGTTAGCAAATCAAAGTTTGTTTTTCCCCTAAATGAAATACTTTGCTCCATCCTTTTGACTAAGAATGCCATTTTTTGAACGAGCAAGCTCCATCTGTGACTCTTATGACCTCATAAAAATGCTGGTTTGAATAAAATATCTTACCAATAGATAACGTGCCTCAGGGCACCATATAATACCATGCTATAGATTAATAACAATATATGACAAAGGAAGAACTAACTATGGAACTTTTTGGAAAAGCTTGAATATTACAAATATCAACTGACCTGATGCACATGCATGTGTTCTTTTGCATGTCCTAGTAGTTTTTATCTTTTTATGCTGTTTGTGTTAGCATACGCAAAATGATTCCCAAGGATGCAAAGGTTCTGAAACATGCCTATAAGTCTACCATGTATTATCAACAACTACTACTTTTACTCGTCAGCAGTGTTTACTACTTAAAAGAAAGAAACTTCAAATTTGGTTGCCACTTTGAGCATCAGCTTCCATGAATTTCCTAAAGGGCCTTTTTTATTCCCACTCCATGCATACTAACTCTTAAATACATGCAAATGCTAAGGTTAACCGATATATAAATTTTATTTTCTTTTTCCTTATGCATCTTTGCTTGATCAGAGAGAGACTTAGTTTCAAGTGAATATTTGAGCATCATAATCATTTTAATTAGCATTTTACATACCACATTTCTTGTTTGGAGCAACACTCTATGATGTCCTGCAATTCTGATTTGTGTATGCTGTTGCCATCACTTGTTGTTTCAGGTAGGTTGGTGGGCGGGCTGGGCAAAGGATTCAGATGATCCTTTTGGCAGAATAGTATGCATAACCCCAGGTGTTGGGAGATACATTGCTAGGAGTTATAGTCCTAGGTATTAGTTTTGGATCTTTATTCTTCTTCTTATTCTCATCCTCCTCCTCCTCCTCCTCCTCTCCCTCTCTCTCTCCCCCTCCATCCCCCACCTCCCTCCCTCACCCTATCTCTCTCTGATCATCTATTATAGCTTATTGATGACTGCACATTTCAGGCAACTGCTCACTGGATCTACTGGAATCCCATTGTTTGAAATCTTTCTTGTCAAAGATGATTGTGGGACATATATAACACAGGTATCATAATGTTCAGGCTGTTGTAAGGTTCCTTCAATTCTACTATACTTTGATCAAATTTTTATAACCATTTATTAATTTCCCCACCCAACTCTGATGTTCAACCATTGGCCATGTAGCATCCTTGCAAGCGATGAAAGGAAATTCAACCCTTTCCCCCTCATCACTATTGAAACCCCCAGAGGGCTTGGCTGTATCTGCCTCTGAGAACTCATCCATGGAAGGAAATCCAGTAAATGATGCTGCTAAAGAGAAAGGAACTGAGGATGCTACAGAGAAAAGCAGTGATGATCCAACAGAAAATGGTGGTGAGGATCTATCTGCTATGGATTCTAGTGAAAAAGATATTAAAAATATCATAAATTTTCTCAAAGAAGGATTCCTGGATTTAAAGTGAATGTATTGAATGTTACTGGACCTGAGGATACGGAATCTTCAGAGCAGTTAGTGCAGGAAGATGAAGAGAAGACTGCTTTGATTGATGATTTTAAGGATGAAACCAGTAATCTGGATAGCATTCAGTGTGAAGCACTTCCAGTGGGTGGTGGTGCTGATTCTTCTGAAGGGAGCAAAAATACAACTGTGGAGCTCTATCTTGGTGGAGTACTGGAGTGCTTTATAACAAAGAGGATGTTTTGTCAAAATCATACATACGTGTTCCAGCAGAAATAAAGGATATGGAAAAGGACTCTTTCATACTGCATATTCCTGGTAGAGGTGCTAAGCTTGATTCTGAAAAAAGAAAAGCTAGAAAAATCAAAGTTGCAGCTATTGCTGCTCAAGCAGCCTCAGATCTTATGCCTCTTGATGTTGCAAAGGCATTCTTGAGTGGAGATAAGGCTTCAAAGGTGTGCTTAAGATAGATTAATCTCAATCACTCAACTAATCTTCAATCATTCAGTATTTAAAATTTTTAATTGCTTCAAATTTGTGATCCAACTTCATATAATACATTATGTCTAAACCTTCAAATAATAAGAACTATTAAGTGAGCTGCTTATACTACAGTTTTCACGGGTACCTTTTGCCTCACTGGCAATCAAGATATAGTGGTCAGTGACTCCGATGATCTTGTAATGTTGAATCATGCATCTTCCTAGTACTAGTAGTACCACTGCTACTACAGTATATGCTGGATTCCTTTTGTTATGCAGACCTTTCTGGTGTATATGAATATGATTACATTTATATGAAAGGAAAAGTTTAAATTCACATATCTAAAATACTTGAGAGAAAGCCAACTCTTGCATGCCTTCATAATATTGCTGGCCTTTATCTTAATCAGTGCCACTAGTTGTGCTTTCTAGATGTTGGATTCAAATTACTATCATGGAAAAATGATTGCTGTAACTTAGAGCCCATGCTTCGTCTTGCTTTCAAGCAACTAGCTTAGTTATCAAATATAGATATACAATCTTGTTATTGTGCATTTACTTTCTGTCTGGACAGTGCCAAATGCTCAGTGCATATTCCCTGAGCATGAATTCTTTTCTGTCTCGACTGAAATTTTACATTTTGTCTCATTTCTGGTATTTTTTAGCTTGAGGAAAGAGGATGCTGCCAATGTAGATGAGCTACTTAAATGTATTTGTAATTATATATTAGAATGACATGTGTTGTGTGTTTCCATTATATTGAATTTAAGGGGCTAGATGCAAAATGTTATTGACAGTCAATAAGCTTGTGTATGTTGACATTCCAAATCAATTCATGTGCTGTTACCTTGTGTTTATAACTGGCTATAGGCTGATTACAGTAAGACCCTAGATGAGAACAAAATCAAAAGATGGAATAGATTTCTTAGAGCTGACTATAAGAAATAAGTGTTTATGGTGTGTCAATTTATTGAGACATTATAGTAATAGTACATCATTATGTTGAACAGAAGTCATCTTCAATTATTTATGTATGTGTCATTTGAACTAATCAATCAAGGGTTAACTTTATTAGGTCTCTAAAGAACTCCGAGAGGTTATCCAGCTTGCAGTTAGCCAGGCTCAGAGAAGAAATGGATTATCAGGGACTACTGTTTTTAATCGGATCATCACTGACAATGATGTTTTAGATCCATTTGATGGTAAGTCTGTTTGGAGAATCAATTATGGTTTACTTTTAACTTAGAATATGTAACAGCCAGCATCCTCCATCTTCATGCACTTTAGAGCTGATCCAGTTGCATGAAAAATGCTGGTAGCGAGTTACAAGGGCCAGGGAAGAATAGCAGAACCTGGATTCAGGAATCCACAGTGGGTCAATGGAGAAATATTACAGCTCAATGGAAAGGTAAAATTAGATATTTAAATGTTTGTTGCAAATTAGTTTATGGATATAGTATTTGTATTTGTGTAATTCTATGCTGGCAATTACATAGCCTTGAGACTAAATTTATCATTCAGCATCAGATGCCTTACAGACAGATGAGACCCATGAAACACATGGCACACAGTGTGATGCTGATATATCTAATTAATAAATGTAGTTTATTGGTCATCCTGATTGAACATTCTGACTCAGGAGGCAGAAGACTGATACTCTTTGATTTAGTGGGTTGAGGCTAGGGGGTTGTAAAGAATAACCGCTTCCATGCTCTTAGATCTTGTCCCGTTGGTCAAACCTACTTAATTAGTCATTCGGCTTCTTTTTTCTGCAATTTCGCAATCGTGATTAATAGAAGCTTTAAAGACTTATCTGAAGTGCAAAACAGGCCTGGATGGATGAAACTAGTTGCAGGAAACTTTTATTTAGGACCCGTACTTGCTCAACACCAATTCCCAAGAGCTTATTCTAAAACTTTTAAAGAGATCCGCTTCCACATACCCAAATCTGAATCTTCTGCACCCTCGTCTGCTTTAGATAACTAAGGGATGAAGTGGAGGAATGCTTTGGGATGTTATTTGAAGAGCAAATGCCTTAAATATTTATAAGAAGAAAAAACAGTGATTAACAGGGTTTGAATCCACAAGATGTACATTTTAGAGGCAAACGCTAGGTGGGCTGTACCAGAAATGATGGAGAACATGAAGGAAGGCGTTATGTCAAGAAATCAACTTAGAATAGTATGATCATGTGCTCCAGTTATTTGATAACACCCATATGAAGGGGTTATGTGGAGCATGAAAAATGAGGGAATGGATGAATTTCTGATTAAGGCTTCCAAAAGCTGGCAGCATCAGTGAATTTAAAAAAAAAAAAACCTTAGTAGGAGGGCTTCAAACTGCCTCTGGATAGTAAATTATGTAAGTGGTGTTTCCTACCAAATTGATTGTCCAGTATATTACTTGATCATAAAGTGCGACAGCTAAAATCACATGGTGGATTATCTTAAACTCCTCAAATGGCTTCAACTTGGGCTAACAACCTGTATCACACTGAGAGATTGTGCGGTAGTCACTGTTATCTGCTGCCAGTAAATCCAGAAACAAAGGAGGATAAAATTAAGAAAGATACCAGATTATAATACTGGTGAAAAAAAATATTTACTCCCTTAAGGAAATAATTTTAACACTCACCATGCCTCGTGCAGGGCTTTGGGCCGCATGTCGGAGGCGCAGGGCTTGGGTTCCTCTATGTCGTTCCTGAGCAGAGCTTTCTGGTGTTGTTTGAGCGTTTGAAACTCCCAGACCGATGTTGTGCAGATCAAACAAATATTCTTGCTTCAAACTTGAGTTTGAGAATGGTGGCAGTTGACAGGCCTTTGGGAGTTGTAGGTATCACGGCTTGTGTTGGTCATAGCCCTTTATCTTTTCTTTCGGTTTTAAATTTAATTGTGAAGCTTTTCCCCTTCCTTACCATTTTCCTAATTTTCTCACTACCTTAGTGCTAATCCTGCCAAAGTCGAAGTTATCACGGAGCATAATTTTAAATCATAACAAAATTTTTGATTTGTATATAGCAATAGTGATCATTACTCCAACAACAACAGGTTCTTAACCTCTATCATCAATATAATTATATTTTCCCCCAGATTTAATACCTGATTGGAGACCAGCAATAATGATGTTAATGAGCAAATCCACTGTGTGAAGCAAAGCGCTTGTGGGCTTGCTCTGCTTTCTTCTCGACATCCTTCCAGCTTTTCATGTATCAACACGTCTTTGCTTCTTTCTGATGCTACTTGTTTCCAACGCGTAGGCTCCGGAGTGGTCCACGCTATGAAGTGTGAACATGCATGGTTAAAGGGTGCTCTCTATTGAGACTTTGATGGCCGATCGCCAGCTATATTTGCCTTGCAGGGACGGAAATAAGTTGTGCTGGGATCAACCATGATGCTGACCCAATCAATTTGGGTGAGGGTTCATGGTATGGGCCCCAATCCTTTTTTTTACGTGAATATGGAATCGATCAGAGTGGAACTTTGAAGTCATCTTTCTATCACACACTTGGAACCTAATAGGTGCATGGTTGGAACTTTGTCTCTCTTTTGCCTCTAGATTTCACAACTGGTCATATTACATTCTTTTGGAAAAAGAGTGCACGGGCCATGGTGTTCCATCTTATGGACATTTCTTTATTAGTCTATTATCCTTGCTTTGCCCAGTATCTTCTATTTTATTTAATAATATTAACAATAAGCAAAAGAAGGCCACAAGGCTCCAAGAGAAAAGAGTCACACTTGGAGCCTTTGTGACCTTTAGGAAAAGTCCCCTGGTCTTGTTCATTTCTTCGTTGCGCATTAATTAAGGGGAAAAAAAAAAAATTCTCTTGGAGCCTTTGTGACCTTTAGGAAAAGTCCCCTGGTCTTGTTCATTTCTTCGTTGCGCATTAATTAAGGGGGAAAAAAAAAAAGAACGCAAGATAAAGCACACTCCACCACCCCCAACCTTCCGAATCTTTTACTGTGGTCCCTTTACCACCCCCGGAATCCCTTCAATAAATTATATATATATATATATATATAAATTTACGCCCATTCCTTCTATTCGATATCGGATCTATGGCGGCGCCGACGACGGGTTCGGCCCCCCGCCCCGCTCCGCTGCCGGCCCTGCCGGAAAGCACCCCGGCGTCGGCGGTCGTGGCGAACCGGGAAGAGCCGAGCAACGAGTGGTACGCGTGGAGCGGCCACGACCGGCAGGGAGAGGAGTCGCGAGGAGTCACACGGATCTTGTGGCGGGGCCGCCAGGCGGCGGCGTTGCGGAGGGCGGCGGTGGGGGCAAGGGTGGCGGAGACGGTGCTCTGCCTTGTCGCCTTCTCCGTCCTCGCCGCCGACCACCGCAAGGGCTGGGCCCTCGATTCCTACTACCACTACAGCCAATTCCGGTACCCCTCATCTCTCTCCTCTCGGGTTTTCCCTTTTTTTTTTTTTTCTCCTCCCGTTGGATCCGACGGTTCTGATGAGAGGTTTCTTCCTCGATCGATCGAGTTTTTTTTTTTTTTTAAGGAAAATTATAAAAATCCGGTGGGGTGGGTTCAGGTATTGCGTGTCGGTGAATGTGATTGGATTCGTGTACGCGGGATTCCAGGTGTATGCGGAGTTTCACCACATGATGAAAAAGAAGCACATCATCGACCGTCCGGTTGGGAATTACTTCGACTTCGCCATGGATCAAGTAAACTGCTTTCCAAACCTCTTTCCAGCCCTAAATTTTTATTTTGAAAGCTTGTGGTTGATTAATAATACACACGGTATGACAATTTTTTAAGGGCCCACAATATATCCTTTTAATTGTTTGAAGGAGCTTAATTTGGCTCCTACCAAAATAATATGGAGCACAGTTTTGGTCGATTTGGGGTGTTGTTATATGTCATATCCAAAAAAATGTACTGGATCCGGAGAAACCTTGAAATCAAGATAATCACCAAATAACGAACCCTAGCTGGAATACCTTTTTTTTTTTTTTGTTCTTTTTTTGTAATACTTACTTTCAACTCTAGAGTTTGGATTACCAACTGGTGCCCAAACAAGGGGGAAAACCGTTGCTTAGGCAAGTTATTGCACAATAAATGAAAAAAAAAAAAAAAATCTTTCGGTTGGCATAGATATTTAAAATATTATTTTATCTAAGCCTTTTATTTTGTTTGGTCCCTGTCATGTTCTAATCTACATGTTACTTCTTTCTTCTTCTAAAACAATGCCATTATTCTTTCAATTCCATCACTCAAGAGAGTCACCGGAAATGCCAATTCAAAGAGATTCAAATTGCCACTCTTGGTTGGTTAATATTTTCCAGTGAGATTTCGAAGACATGTTATTATTTCTCAGTGCTCCACGCAATCGTTTTTATCCCGTTACAAAATTTAAAAACTTTATTATTATTGTTGTTATTATTGTTATTATTATTAATGTTTTTAAGGGACCAAGAGGGGCTAATTCTCAGTTGTTACCCAATACACGCCCAACCCATCTGGGCTGGAGCCTAGGCTGTGGGGCAGACTAAGCGTAGGACAAGGAATCTTACTCTTTGAGGGTCAAATCCCAGGCCTCTTGCTTAGAGGGCAGAAGGAGGTAGGTACCATCCAAATTAAAGTTCTGGTTAACCACCTCCATTATTAGCTGGCCTTTTCCTGAATTAAGTGTCATTGGCTTTGGACCAGACCCTCCAGGGAAGGTTTGAGAAGAACCTTACAGAAAATTTTGGTATTCTGCATTAGTGCTTGAATTATTGCTATAGGGTAGTGACAATGCACAAGCAGGGGATTTGTTTGACACTGAATGTGAATTATCTTATAAGATTTTATGCAGCCTGTCCTTATGTAGGAGATAATGCTACCTCCTAGGAATCATTCCAAGCACTTGCAAGTGGACTCTAGTAGCTGCCTACTAGGGGTCAAATTCATGGATGTGTTAGTTGTTTCTCTTTGTTGATTGCAGATATTGGCATACCTTCTGATTTCAGCATCATCCTCGGCAACGGCTCGCATCGCTGACTGGGTGTCCAACTGGGGAACCGATCCCTTCCCAAACATGGCCAATGGCTCTGTTGCTGTGTCCTTCCTCGCTTTTTTGGCATTTGCCTTCAGCTCCCTCATCTCTGCCTACAATCTCTTCAACCGAAATATATAACCACTCTCCATTTCAGTGACAGGCAGTGTCTGATTTGTTTGTATATTTTTACACATACTATACACAACAATAAATTTGATATAAATCTCTTTTCCTGGCAATTCTTCTGTAAGCTTACTGCTCTTGGAAGGGTTTAGTAGCATCACAATGTATATTTGCAAGAGATTTTCACTCTGGATCCTCCAAGAGTCCTCTAACATTTCAGCAACTATCAGCTTGAATGGCTTTATAAATAGTGCAGGAGCTCTGATGGCACGGTGATATAAGTGGCATGAAGTTTATATTTGTAAAAGTTCAGCTTTGTTTTGAGATTGTAGAGAGCTCTGAAATCAAGTTGGTGACACATTCTCATCTTGGCTTCAGTCTAACCCGAAAGGGCACCGGATTAAATTGCTCCTCCAATTAATTCGTTTTCCTCCTTTGGTTGTAAGAACAAGATTTTGATGTACGTTCCACTTCGAGATCAAAAGGGCTTATCATATAACATGAGGAAAAGTATATATACAGGGAGTGCAGACAGTCTTCATAATGATATGCCATACTGAGTTACTGACTACTTTTAGCTTCATGAAGGTATTGAATTCTCCATTATCAGTTTACACATGTTGATAGAGGTATATATTTTAACAATTAAAGCTTCAAAAGCTTTTGCAGAATAAAGTCCATCAGGTCACTGTTAACCAGAAAAACTATCCTTTTAAAGGTGTTTTTGACAGAAAAATGTTTTTCTTTTTCCTTTTATACAGGTGATTTTATCACAACAATGAACAGGTTTCTTAAGCAAAATTAGCAGGCACTCCACAAAGAGAAAGTACAGAAAATCGAGCTACTCCATGAAATCATTCTGCCCTTCCTATCCTCTATTTCCTGTGTTTTCCGTTGCTACCTGAAAATACAAATGGCAATATTGAGAAACAAAAAAGGATAAACGGTGACAACCAAACGATGGAGTTATTTTCAGAATGATACTTCAACAGATAATAGCATTCTCCATTGTTCAAGAACTTTGAAATCTTTAATGGTTCTCTGAATTACTTTAAAAGAATAAAATTATTCATATGATATCCACTAATTCATAGCTTCCATGAATTAGCATCAATATGCAGTGAAGTCAATGGTTGCTGTTGCTGCTATGTTTAATTCTTGTTCCCTCTCACATGTTCATCCCTGCATGCTCATTTTACTGTGAAACCAGTCCACTACTTTTTCCCACTTTTCTCTCTTCATTTTCTTTCACAGGGAAAAAAATTACATGAATATGGAGTTCTGTAAAGGATGTGTTGGTAGCACGAGAAACAGATCAGAACACAACTTTTTAGTGGAAATCCAGTTTTCTATCTCTCTGGTTCAGCAGAAAACTATAACCCAGAAATTGTGTTCCACTTCTTTGGAAAATTACATTTTTTGTTCTTCAACAACCACTCGAAAACAAGGCCTTTACAGAAAAGCAGAATTGGGGTCTTCTTTTTGACCTGTCACCTTCTTTTCCAATTATCTCAAGCACTTCAAAAATTGATCTGTTCCTTTTTTTCTGGAAATACTCTTATTTTTTCCCACTTTTCCACAGATATTCTTGAAATCAATTAGCGGATACATCGAACGCCAAACTTGTGACCATGCTCCCCAATTGCCTAACACTTCAAATTCACAAATGATGGAAACCAGTGAGCTAAAGAATGTAAAGCAAATGATTAGAGATACAAACAAAAAAAAGTCTTGGTGCTTCTTCATCGCTTCAGAAAAAAAAGGAAGAAGAAATCCACTGACATAAACAAGGCAGACCTACAGAAATATGAGCTTGCTTAAAATTAAAACTGATAGCTAGATGATAAAAGACCAGTTGGTCCCATTAATAACTGCTACACTTGAATCTGATTCAGCCTGTTGAACCAAACTGAGTGCAGCATCATGTGGAAGATATCATACTTTATTGGCTTAGCGTGCCACAGGAAATGCTTTTGCAACCTCTTGGCGTTCATCTGCATGGTTGTATATTATCTGAGGGGAGTTTCCAACAAGAAGTCCTTCAAGTTGGGCATATCCTTCTCTGCTACAACCACTGAAAATTATCTGTTACCATCACTGGAACACACTCATAATAGATAGCTTCCGCTGGACGAATGCAGCATTTGCCTAATTTCATGTGTTGAATGTATGACATCTTTGTAGCAACCGTATTTAGGAGGGTCTCATAGGTTCTCATGTCTTCATCGTTCAGGAATGGGTCTGACGTGGCCATGCTTCTGTCCAGAAAAAAAAGAAAAAGAGGGCAAGTATAAACTAAGGATGTCAATATAGGACAGGTTGGGTGCAGTTAGTAAGAAATTTGAAATCAAACTTGAAATCCATTACCACTCTCCAGAACTGAAATCAAATGATTTTTGAAGTAAAAAACACCACCCAAAGAAAAAACCCACAAAATGGAGCGAAAATCATTTAATTTTGTTTTTATTCATTTCAAAATTTTTACATATAAAATCCAACTTAAAGACATCATCTATAATTTTCATATAATTCATACCAACTCAACTAATAAATATGTCCAAAAATAACAACACAACTATTCAACAAACTTAATAATTCTAAAACAATAATATAACCATCCAACAAATGCCATAATTCAAGTTAAAAATAAGTCCAACTATATCCAATAAAATAAATCCAATAAACTTCATTTTTCCAACTTTTTTTCTTTTTTATGTATAATAGCAATACAATTTGATCCTAGATCCATGATGGATCTATTTTGGAGGAGTTATGATCGATGCCGATACGTGAGCGATTTCTATAAATGAGTTGGATCTCCTCATTATATAAAAAGTAGTGAAATAATTTGCTAAAAAGAAGGAAGATGAGCAAGTGACTTGTAAGATGCTTGTAAAGTTTGGAGCAATGGCATGCATGATGGATCCTTGTGATAGACAACATTCTTTATGGCATGCAATGCGCATGGTGACAAGAAATTTATCAATTAGTCATGTGAGAGAGGAATGAAAACATTCTCTGGGAATGTTATGCAGACGTTTGATCAAATAATTTTTTCTCGGTTTACCATGTCATTGGCTCATCGCATCCTTTTGGTCTCAAGAGCCCTCTTCAGTGTTTACCTTAGGTGCCTTGTTGAATTTGTTCTTACAGCTCCAAAAAAATAGGTATTTTCTTGACAAGCACCAAGCAAGCAAGGGGATCACATCTAACAAAATGTTGATTTTATTGTGGATATTCATGTGATGATTTCTAATTGGAATGGCTGTGTACTGGTGGCATCTTATACTGAATAGCAATTGGATGAATTTAATAACCTCAACATAATAGATTTGAAGGCAAAGGCAAATTTTTACTACAAGAAATAGAATATTAGAATACAAGTTTTACATAAATGACTCTCATATATTATTGTAGAAATTAGCTCAAGCTGTATACATGGAACAGTATAATTTAGGGATTGTTGCAGTTTTGCATATATCCCCATCCTTTTTACATAAGAAAAATTCTTATAAAGTTGTATATTTCTACAGATTGGTCATTGTACAAGTTTTGTTAAATTTAAGAATAGAAATATCTCAGAAGATGTGAAATTAGTATTATTAGAGAATGCAAGCATTGTTGTCATCTAGTTGACTTAACCAAAGGACATATGAGCAACAAATTACAAGATTTCAGGAATCAAAATATCAATATTAATTGAAGAATATGAAATATGCAAATTCAGCTAATTGTAGGGATAAGATGCAAAAACTATAATTAAATATATATCAAGTCGCAATTGGATTGTATAAAAGCTAACTTAGCCATGAACATTCACAAATATAATCTAAAATTAACTTTATCACATACACACACACATATGCATGTAGATACGTGCATAAACATAGAAATATGGTGTACAATAAGGTAAGAAATATTTGATGCCATAGATTAAGTAGAGGTAAAGAGAATTGGTCGAACATGCAAACATTTTAGTAGACCCTAAGTGTTATGCATTTGAAACTCACCATACCATTGAACTTTTTATGAGTGGCAGGGTCTCATAGCATTGAGTTTACAGGTTGTCAGGTGGTGGAACTTGGAGTTGCTGGAAGAGCGATTTCATAGAAAATCACAGTAAGAAATTCAGTCTTATGTATTGATGACAAACAGACAACCGGACACCAAGGAGTATTTGAGCAAAAGTGAGCTCTGCTATTCTCATACTTATGGGGGTGAATCAGCAATATTCCAGCTGAAATCAAAAAGGCAACGGGTAAGATATTTCAAGCCAGGGAGAAGTAAAACATGGAAGAGTAGCAGCTTTATTGATGCAGAATAGTTTTACTTCCAATGTTCTTCAGATTACGTGGACTGGAAAAATATGAAATGGACATGTATTTTGTTCAGTGGACTTTATTGACTTGGTGGTGTATGGATGCAGGTAGACGCAGCAGGCTCAAAAAGATGGGAACGAGCTTTCCGTCGTATGTATTACTGTTGAATGTTAGCTCCTTAAACATCCTGCAGTATAGACTTGGGCCAAACACTTTACTTTCCGGCAAATGGCAGGGGATGTTTAGGTGCAAGAGTTCTGATGGCATAAAGGTTAGATCTGTATGTCTTTTCTATATTAGGTGTGGTGGGGTTGCTTTTATATACGTCAGAGTATCTCCTATGTTATGTGTAAAGCTAGTGTAATTTCTTTTAAAGCAAATGCTCCCTTTCTTATCCAAAACAAAAATAAAAAACAAGCAGATAAATGTAGATTCTCTAATGCTATCAATTTACAGCATCAGCACAGGCCTCTTTAACCGAGCACAAACTATTATACAACCTCTCACCGAGCTTTGGAGGTAAAAATAAGCCGCTCTCTGGCTGTTGGTCTCCAAGTTCAAAGCACGTATAAAAGACAATGTTGGGAATTTATTTATTTTCTCCAAGGACAACGTTTGAGTTTTTAAAACAAATATGCTACGTCGCACATTTCAAAATAAATAACTATTGTTTACTTTAGTATACCCGGGTAGAGGCTTTTTGGATTCTGGTTTCAACCATCCATTTGCTTCTTACCACCTGCGCATGTCTAACCCGTAACTCCAAAAGTTGGAATCCAAAGGGGCACGTGAAGGAAGATCAGGAATTTTTTTTTTTTATAAAAAAAATCAAACATACTCTATCAGTGCAGCATGAATACGTTTCAGAAAATTTTAAAAATAAAATATTTAAAAATTGAGGATGAGCAGCTGCAGCTGTCCAATTTTTACCGTAGATCCGATGTGATTAGTCACATAAATCACTATTTAATTTACAATGCTATTGATTTATCTAGACATATGTCATTTTATAAGAAAATAGAATAGCTTTTATTTGCCAGCAATCCTGTATTAGAAGATGGAATCAGACTATGCGGCGGACAAAGTAGATTTTCACCTAACAATAGTGAAAGAGTAATCTACAAGAATGACAACGGGAGCTCTTAATTTTTCATAGAATTTATCTGACCTTTTCAAACAATATGCAATTCTGTCATTAATATCATAGTATCCGATACTTTGACTCCGCATGCTGCAACATGTATGCCACTAGTAACACAAAAGCTTTGTCAATGGATTCAAATTTGTATTTTTTACATGAAAGAATGGTTCATCTTGTTTTACAATAATAACCGTTAGATTGCATAATATCTATTTCAAGATTTATATAAATAGATAAAAAAAATTAGAATATTTTAAAATTTGTACAAATCTAATAGTTGGTATTGTAAAAAATGATCAACATTATTTCATGCAAAAGATACAACCCTAACCCCTTGTCAATTGCTCAAGAAAAGGAAACAAACATGCTGTGCTTAGTGATCTATTATGGCCTATCATAAGGACAAAGTAACTTAATACTAATCTTAAAGGAGAATAAAGATGAGACAGTGTATGGAGGCAAAGAATACTATTCTAATTCTCCCCATGGCTTTTGCCTCTTTCTTCGATCTTGATCTTCTTTATTCCGGCATCTGCAATTTAGCCCACAGGTCCGCCAAATCATCCACAATTTAATAATAAGTCCCTGGTTACTATTTTATTAATCCTTCTATTTTAAAGAAGTGGAGGCCCAATGCCGCGCCCTTCTCTCCCTCTCCTCTTTAAGGTGGCCACCGCCGCCGTCACCGGCGGTGCCGCGCTCCTCGCATTCCGGCGGCTCAACCGCGACGAGGCTGTCGTCTCCCTCCGCCGTGAGATCCGCGACGCCCTCCACCTCCTCCGTCCGGTCGCCGGTGGAGCTGCCGCCACCCCGCCAGCGGTCCTCGTCGCGGGAATCCGGGCCCACGGCAAGAGCTCGTTCGTGAACACCGCGTGCCGCGCCCTCGCATGCGAGGCCGGCCCCCTGATCCTCCGCGCGGAAACAGCTCCGCCGGGCCCCGGCTCCGCTACCGTCGCGCGCCGGGTGGTCCGGGCGGTGGTGGCGGGTGGACAGGGTGCGGAGGAGGAGGAGGAGGAGGCGATGGTGGAGCTGGTGGACGCGCCGGCGCTGCCGGAGGCCGGAAGGCTGACGAGGGCCGACGTGGAGGCGGCCCTGGGCGGCGTCGGGGGAGGGATTGGGGCGGCGCCGGCGGTTGAGTGCGTGGTTCTGGTGCTCCGCTGCGGCGGACCGGCGAAGGAGCGGAACCTGGCGGTCAGGAAGCTGCCCGAAATCGCCAGCGCCATTCGCGAACGAGGTACCGCTGCCCATACTGCATTGTGAAACCCGTTTCCCATAGAATGGAACCGGCATATCATGTACCGTTTCCTGTTGTATCGGTAAGAATGCAGTTTGATTTGTTTAATGATGTCAGGCTTGCATTTGGTGATCGTGTTAACCCACAGGAAGGCCATTAAAAGCCTGAAAGAAGCTGAAGATGTTCGTCGGGAGGTGGCCTTCAGGGCAAGAACTGATTGTGTTTATTTCATGGAGAACTACATATCAAGCAACACGCTTAACATTCGCCATCCTCGTGCATTAAGAAATGAGTTTGAGACGCACTTTACGGTGCTTACAATCATCAGGCAGTGCATCGAGTTTGTCAAATTATATCGAAGCCATTCATCACAGAAGACAGATACAATGAAATAGAAACTATTACGTTGTGACTGAAAAATTAATGCCTCAATTAGAAATTATCTTAAATTTAGTAATACAAAATTGTAAGTATTTTTTATGACTTTTATGCCCAGAGCAACTCTCTCTCTACCGAGATCCGAGAAGGACCTTTCACTTCAAGGAATATAAGCATCATAATTTTTATGAAATACAAATCTTTTCTAAATTTGTAAAAGGGTTTCTGTTAATTGTCGATATTTCAAAATGGCCTAAAAATATTAATTATTTATCTAATAAAAAAATATTTTTGAGGAAAATAATGGTGAAAAATAATTCGGTCGAGTTTTAATACTTATGTATATTTATTTTCGCATAGCAATGAAATAGCAAAATAAGACTCAGTCTAATGTTTGATGACCAAGTAAAGAAAAGATCCTTGTCTTCCTTTTGAGGGCAAAACCCTTTTATCCACGGTTGCTACCTTTGATCCTTAAGAGAGCAACAAAGGAAAACTAGATTCCTTATTCATTTGTTCATAGATTGTCTCTATTCTCTCCAGCACACAGGTATTTATGGATTTAAATAGACAAAAAAAATTTAAAGAGAAATATAGAATATAACACAATGATCAACCATTAATTTATCTTTTTTTTTTTGAGAGAATCCAACTACTAATAGATCATAAGTATTGTTCCCTTTGCAAAAAAAGTATAAATAATTAGCTAGGCTGCATCGATATATGGGCATACTATTGGGACTCATTTGATTGACGGATAGTAGAAGGAGAAGAGGCATTTCTTAGGAAGTGGAGAGGGGATCTCTTATTTGATTAGAATTTTAATAGGAGAGAGAGTGAAAAATTTTTTTTCCATAGAAAGTCATTTCACACATTTTATGAAAAATGAAAACCCATGGGGGAGGTAAGTTTTGGAATTTTCCATGGAATGGAAAGTGATGATATTTTTTCTTTTCCAAAATATCCTTTTAAGATCCACGACTAAGCTTTTGTAAAATATCAATAGATGGTTAGGATGAAATACTTAATAGTGAATAATATTATATCAATATTATCTTAATATTTATATAAATATAATATTAATATTAAATTATAATATTTATTATATTTTAATATTTATACTAATATAATATTTTTATTAATATTAGTATAATGTTTATATTAATATATCAATATTTATATTAATTTAATATTATATTTATATCTATATTAATAAATTTATTGTATTAATATAATATTATATTAATATAATATAAATATATATTAGTATCATATTTACATAATATATTATTATGGTCTAATATTATATTATAATATATTAATATTTTATTTATATTTATATAGATATAATATTAATATTTATATAAAGTTTAGGAGTAAAAAAGTATGATCTTATATCTACTAAGGATATAATAAGTATTTTATATAATTTTTTTAGAAAAATGAGAGTCCAATCAAAGATAAGCTACTTTGTAATAAGTCACTTTTTTATGGTCAATCAAACATGTCAAAATTTTATTTTTAAAAAATAATTTTTAAAAAAATTATTTTCTAAAAAAATATTTTTTGGGAAGAATTTTTTTTAAAAAAAATCAAACAAATTCTTAGTATCTAAATTAAAAAAGATAGATGGTAGTATGTCCGGCTCATATCTTAATTTTTAAGAACTTTTACTGTTGGATGTAGCCTTCTTGCATGAAGCCACGGGTCTCTGCTTTCTATATCATTGTCATTTAGTAATCGTCTCCACAGCCCCTTAGTAATCATCTCCCCTTCTGCATTCTATCGTAAGTCCTTTTATGTATTGAGTTGTTGACTTAGCTTTACAAATAACATGGAATATAACTGGCCTTCCATTCAATACTTAGTCTCCAGATAGGTTATATTCAATACTTAGTTCTTTATATCCTTAATGAGGATAGGATGTGACTAGTCCTATCCAACATTTAACTCCAATAAGTAGCTTCCACTCTAGCCCTATTAAATCAGATCTGAATGTTTGGCCTACTTTTTATTATCGAGACAATATTTAATATTATGTCATTATTACTAAACTCCTGGCATTGCCATATGGCTGATATCTAACTGGTCTTTGGGCTTCTCCTATAATTTAGAATATTGTATAAATGGATGCCAATCACAACTTGTTGATTGATAACTAAATCATTTTTCAACATTAAACCAAGGTGTCTTGTGAAACATGACGTGCGGTATCAAGACAATAGATACAAATAAAATGACAAGAAATGTGAGGTTTATTGGTGAACTTTATGTGCTAAACATGTTGAAATGATGGGCCATATTATAAAACGATTGATGGTATTGAAAGGAACCAGATCTAGGATTTCAGGGTTAGATTTTGAAATTTTTTCAAGATCAGGCAGCGGAAGACTAAAATAAATCTTTTAAAATCAAAAAATCTCTAGATCTAAGATTCTATTACATGATTATTACATAGCATTAAATCAGAAATTAAAATATATAGAGCATGAACTATATGTTGATCATATCAACATGTTTATATACTACATCTAATGTATGTATTAAATAATTGATCAGATCCATTACCTTGCAAGTTAGACGTTCTAACCTTACTGATCTGGATTTGAGGATGATGTTGCAAACCGTACACGTGTCCGGTCTCTAGGAGTCATCCACATGAGCCCACGAATCTCGACTAGAAGTTCTGCTTCAGGAAATCAGCACAGTATGCTAGTACTGTGCTGATCCTTCTTCGATGGTTGATCAGGTGCCTCCTGCTTCTTTATTTGGGCTCTTCCAAAGATGAGAAGTAGGAGGAGGAATTTTAGATCTGAGACGCTCTCAAAAAACTCAAGATGGAAGAAGAAAAGAGATGAAACTAACAATCCTAGAAGAAGATCCTCTTTTTCTTCTCTTTACTCTCTCCTAGACACCCTGTCTTGTGTCTATTATATCTCCACGACCCAAAAGTCTTTCTCTCTGATTTTTGGATGCCCCAAAGGCCTCTCAAATCTCTGTAATCTTCAAAAAATTTATGAAGAAATTTATTTTATAGAGAGAGATATGATAGAGTCTTTGTCTAGGTCAAATACCTAGTCAAGGCTTATCCAAACATGGTAAGATAAGGGGCGCCCAACTCTTGGGTGCCTCCTCCTTATTTTCGTGCATGGACCACCAGCAAAGGGTGCACAATGTGTGCCCTAAAAGTCACAAAAATCTCAAAAAAAATCTGGATAAATTTGGTGCAAAAAGGAAAGAGTTTTGGATTTCTAAAACTTTATCTCATAGAATTTGAAATCCAAACTTATTCCTACTTTGATTTGATCCACAACCACTTTCCATATATGAAAGAAGAGAGAAAACTTTTTGGATGTAGGAAAGACCTGGGAGAGAGCTTTTGTCGCACAAAATAAGAAGGGATTGGCGTGGAATAAGAGAGAGGGCGTGAGGGGGGCTTATGTGGCGCAAGGTGGAATCCTAGTCTTACTAGGATTCTATCTTATGACTTGTTTTAATTTGGTTTCTCAAACCAAATCAAATCAAAATTAGATCAACCCAATTAAAATAGGTCTTAACCCAATTAAGAACCTAATTTAATCAGATTAAATTAGATTTAAATCTGATTTAATTTTTTAATTAAATTAGAAATTAGGTTGACCCAAGTCCTAATTGAACTAGGACTAGTTTTTTCCTTGCACTTGGCTTATACAATAAACCAATTGGACTTGATCCAATCAAGCCCAAACCAAATCTAATTAAATCATATTCAATTAGACTTAATCTCAGCCCATTGGCTTAATTAAATTAAGTCAAATAGCAATCAAATTACTAATCGATCCTCCTACAACACTTGTACTAGGTTAAATGTCAATCATATTGATCATTTAACCCTAGAATGATTCTTAATCGTTCATCAACCATCCGATCGGATCATGAACTCTAATGTGTGTAACCTCATAGGTTCGAACCTAAGCTGATATTATAGGAATAAATTTCTGTACCAATCGAAGTGACCATCTAGCAATGGTACCCAACGATCGGATAGGTCGAATGTGTAGAACAACATCCTTAGAACCCATGCGGATATAGTTTCCATATAATTCATCCCCTTGATCAAAATGATCATAAGACACCTCAGAGTTTAACTGTCAACTCTAATCAGGTTGTCCACATTGTATTTTAAAATATCAAATCCATCTGATGGATTATCCTGGTCAAGGTTTTGCTAAATTGAAATACAGTGACTCATTCTTCTCCAACTCTTGGAGTGATCAATCCCATCTCGATCACACTCTGACTTCGCAAGTACTTAACTATACCCAGAAGCCTTCCGTCACTGAATTAGAAATTTAGTTAGTCCAGTACCAAAGCACAGTGAGTTGCTTGCAAGTCACTGAGGTGATCTCAGGTCTAAGGGACACTTATACTTATATTCCATCAGAGACATTCTCGATAGCAGAATGCTCTGGAGTTGAATATGTTCCCTGACGATGTATCCTTACATCTCACCTGTATGCCATACCAGTGTCTCCACACTCCTTGGTTAAGAGGACAATCAATCCATATGGCCTATAGCGACCTATGCTCGATAGAAGCTGTCGTCCTTATTAACAGCCTATCATTTGATCGTTAACAGTTTTAAGGACTAATCGATAAATCTTCTCTTTATCGAATCTAAATAGTTCTAAGGACTTCATCATAACAACAGAGTTCATTAGAAGATTAATGCTTATGATAAAAATGTCAAATATATTTTATTTATTAACAAATCAATTACCATACAAGATTGCTCAACCGTCAACAGGCTGATGATTGATTTTTGGGACATATTTTCCAACAACTCTCACTTGTCCTAAAGCCACTGGGCACATTATCTAATACCCATCTTCGATTTGTGATTGTCGAACTCCTTTATCGTCAGGGCTTTAGTGAAGGGGTCGGTCAGATTCTCCTTTCCGTCGATCTTCTGAAAGTCGACATCACCTCGATCCACGATCTTTCGGATCAGGTGGAAGAGGCGCAAAATATGCTTCGTCTGCTGGTGTGCTTTAGGTTCCTTCATCTGAGCTATGGCACCAGTGCTGTCGTAGTAGGATAGGATCGGACCATCAAGAGAGGGTGCTACTCCGAGCTCGGTAATAAATTTTCTCAGCCATACAGCTTCCTTCGCGGCATCCGATGCTGCGATGTACTCTGCTTCACAAACAGATTCTGCCACTGTATGCTGCTTGAAACTCTTCCAGCAGATAGCTCCACCATTCAGAGTAAAGATATAACCCGACACGCTTCTGCTGTCATCTTGGTCAGATTAAAAGCTGGAGTCTGTGAACCCCACAAGTTTCAGATATGACTCACCATAAATCAATCATTGGTCCTTAGTATTTCTTAAATACTTAAAAGGATGGCTTTAACCACTTTCCAGTGGTTTTCTCCAGGATCAGATTGGTATCTACTCACTACTCCTAGTGAGTATGCCACATCTGGTCTTGTACATGTCATGGCGTACATGATAGATCCCACGGTCGAAGTATATGGGATTCTACTCATACGCTCTCTCTCTTCAGAAGTTGTCGGACAATCCTTCTTAGAGAAAGAAATTTCATGGCCTATCGGTAGATAGTCCTTCTTGAAATTTTTCATGCTGAACCTCTTCAGCACAGTGTCTATGTACATGGACTGGGATAATCCAAGTATCTTTTTAGATCTATCCCTATAGATCTTCATCCCTAGGATGTAGGATGCTTCACCCAAGTTCTTCATGGAGAACTGCGATGACAATCAAACTTTTATTTTCTGTAGTGCAGGGATGTCATTTTCGATTAAGAGAATGTAATCCACGTACAAGATAAGGAATACCACAACTGGATCATTTACCCATTTATAGATGCAGGACTCTTCTCCATTCTTAACGAAGCCATACGTTTTGATCACCTTATCAAAACGCATGTTCCAACTCTGAGAAGCTTACTTCAATCCATAAATGGATCTCTGAAGCTTGCATACCTTGGACTCATCTGTGGATGTAAATCTCTCAGGTTGTATCATATACACCTCTTCAGTCAGCTCTCCATTCAGAAAAGCTGTCTTTACATCCATTTGTCAGATCTGATAATCCCGATGGACAGCTATTGCAAGCATTATCCGAATAGATTTGAGCATTGCCACAGAAAAAAATATCTCGTCATAGTTAATACCATAACGTTGATGATACCCCTTGGCAACCAGATGGACTTTATAGGTCTCCACCTTTCCGTCTGTGTCCCTTTTCCTTTTGAACACCCATTTACACCCAATGGGTTTAAGCCCTTTAGGTGGGTCAACCAACGTCCATACATCGTTGACCTTCATGGACTCCATTTCGAATTTCATGGCTTCAAGCCATTTCTCAGAATCAGATCTTTGCATTGCATCCATGTAGGTGATCGGATCCTCATCGTTCTCATCGAGTTCGATGGGATCACCGTTTCAGATCAAGAAACCATAGTATCTATCCGATTGATGTGGTACTCTACCGGATCGCCTTAATAGTGCAGGTACATTGGGCTCCAGATCTGATCTAATCAAATCCAACTCAGGTTCAGCTATTAGTGTCGGTCCTTCTACCTATTGAACTTCATCAAGTTCAACCTTAGAGGCAATGGTTCCTTCACCAAGGAACTTCTTTTCTAAAAAGATTGCCTTAAGGCTGACGAATACCTTTTGTTCATCAGTATGGTAGAAAAAATATCCTTTGATCTCTTTGGGATACCCTATGAATGTGCATTTGTAAGACCTAGGTCCAAGTTTGTCTGTGACTAATCGTTTGACATAGGCCGGGCACCCCCAGACCCTAAGGTGTGAAGGTGCTGGCTTACGCCCAGTCCATATCTCATATGGAGTCTTAATTACAGACTTACTTGGAATCCTATTTAACAGATAATAGGTCGATTCGAGTGCATATCCCCAGAAGGATATCGGCAAGCTGGCAAAACCCATCATGGATCGGACCATGTCTAACAGAGTCCAATTTCTCCTTTCAGACATACTATTATGCTGTGGTGTTCCTGGAGGAGTCTATTGAAAGAGAATCCCATTCTCTCCTAGATATGTGAGAAACTCACTAGAAAGATATTTTCCTTCTCGGTCAGATCGAAGAGTTTTAATACTATTCTCAGTTTATTTTTCTACTTCACTTCGAAATCGTTTGAACATTTCAAATGAATCCGACTTATGTTTCATCAAATAGACATATCCATATCTGGATAGATCATTCGTGAAAGTTATGAAGTAGAAATATCCACCTCTAGCACTTGTGCTTATGGGCCCGCATACATCAGTATGTACAGGTCCAAGAGCTTAGTAGTTCTCTCACCTTTTCCAGTAAAAAGTGACTTAGTCATTTTATCAAGAAGACAGAACTCGTAGGTTGGAAGTGATTCACAATCACTGACTTCGAGGATTCCCTCTTGAGTCAACCTGTTTATTCTGTTCTGTTTATATGACCTAGTCTATAGTGCCATAAGTAGATATCTGACACACACTATCTAATCTAGGGTGCTTGCCAATAGAATAGACTCTTATCGGGCTTGATCTTTCTGGTCTGGCCCTGCACTGATGTCCCAGCCTGAACTTGCACCTTCTTCACTTTCTTCTTCATGTTCTTCTTTTCTTTTTTAAAGGGTCGGAAACTAGAAGACAAATCTCCCACTAAGTTCACCGACTCCTTGTGGAGTTGGTGATCCTTCTCAAAGTTCTGAAGCAACCCCAGTAACCCATGGTAGTTTACTTCAGGCTTTGTCATTCTATAATGAGTGAGGAATGGGAGATAGGACTTGGGGGCAGTGAGTTTAGTATTGCATCTTTCCCAAGCTGCTCATGCAAGGGAAAGCCGAGCTTGTTCAATCGTTTCATCAGCTCGATCATGTACAATACGTGATCAGTGACAGAGGCACCATCCCGCATTTTGGTGTTGAAGATGGCACAACTAGTCTTGTGCCTCTCTACGTCATCGGGTGTGCCAAAGGCATCCTCCAATACTTGAAGCATATCCTTTGGCTGAGCCGTCTCGAATCTGCGACTAAACTCATCGCTCATGGCAGCCAGCATGATACAGCACAACGTGATTCGGTCACTGAGCCACTTCTGGTAAATGTCTCTGACTGTTCCACGTACATTGACAGCTAGCTCCTCAAGTGTAGGATCCATTATCACATATAGGATCTGTTCATGCTCCAGGACTATCTTCAACTTTCGATTCCAGCTACCGAAGTTGGGTCCCACCAACTTATCATTATCCAACAATGATCGGAGCAATAGGGAAGTGGTCATATCTGCACAAAAAAAAATCATAACCTAATTAGTAATTGATTCATTAAACCTAAAGATTTGGACTTTAATCAAAAAGTTTCTCCCACTATTTTATTCGAATTGGTAGCCTCTATCTCTAATTCGAGGAATTACCCTAATTCCTTAGTGGGTACTAGAATCCACTTAGACTGCACACAAGCCCAACTTTGGTTGGCCAATCCATGTACATCTAAGGGTGGGTTCATAACCAATTATTTTTCTAAATAATTTTTAATAATTTTAATTTTATCCCAGAAATCTAATCAGTAGGCTTTGGTCTCCACTGTAAGGATCCGGTTAGGTCCAACCATTAACATGACCATACTTGGTGCATCTAACCAACGAATGATTAAACCCAACTTTGGTTGGCTCACCTAACCACCATTAGAGAGATACTTCCAAGTCGTCATATGATGAGTGATAATTCCATTAGTCAACAAGCACCAAGCCTTTTGGTCTACAATGATTATTGAGTTAATGGACTCATTATCAAACACCTTAATGGGAGGCTATGACTCAGTTATCTCCATAACTTTGTCATTTTAAGGACCTAATAATTTTAGAAGATTTAAATAATTTAGAGGATGAGGTCAGATGAATCAGCCTATCATGATCCTCCCACTGGCTTCACCAAGTTAGCTTAAGGAAGACCATTAAAAGGGCTGGTCTAGGAGCACCTAAATCAGTCACACTGATTTACCTAGCTGACATGGATCAGCTCGAATAGTCAAGTGATCCGATCAAAATATAATTTCATCAAGAGGCCAAATAAGTTCGATCAGTGGGAGGGTTGGCCAAAGCTTGCCTTAGACACCATAAAAAATGATCAGATAAGCGGGCTCCCAATTAAAAACCACCAGTCTGGTTTATCTTAGACACTAACTGGTTTAATTAGTTTCGATTAGATCAACCTAACAGTTCGTATTAGACCGCTTAGCCAAGAATCAAGTCCATTTGGTTCTCGTTAAAGGCATAGACTTGACCAACTACAACTATTGTAATTGATCTAGAAAATTCTTGACCTAATCTAAGACAACAATTGATTAGATTTAATCAATTCTCTAATTAAGTCCATCTTTAATCTAACCATAGGTCTAACCCAATTAATGGACCTAATTCTCACTAACCCATTAACCCAATGTGTTATGGTTTGTGTCTTAGGTTCTTCAATTCACAATCTTAGAATCTAATTAAATAACTTCTTAATTCTTAATTAAGTTTTGGACTGAGGGTTGGGTTCGATTTTTCAAAAATAATTTTTATATTTATAAAATAATTTTATAATATAGTTCTACCAACTATATTGCATGTTTGATTCATAATCAAGATGCAAATGAAATAAACATGAAACTACTTTAGATCTAATCTAAACAGGTTCATGTAATTGAAATAATTTTAACTTTAAATAATTTCTTTGCACAAAAATTATTAACAAAAAGATTTTATTTTAGATTTAAATATCTTTTAAATTTAATAAATTATAAATTTAATTTAGATTATATCTAATAAATTTATGATTAAAGATAGATCTACACGAACTAGGACAACCTTTGCACTGTAAGGGGTAAACCTTACAGCAGGACAACCTTACAGTTCGTGATTGATCTAAAATTTTAATTTTAGATTTAATAATCAGATTATAAATTAAATCTAATCTAAGAGATAATCTAAGTATGTATAAATAATCATGTAATAAACAACCTAGGCACTGATACCAATTGAAAGGAACCAGATCTAGGGTTTCAGAGTTAGATCTTGAAATTTTTTCAAGATCAGGTAGCGAAGGACTGAAATAAATCAAAATTTATTTTCTAAAACTAGAGAATCTCTAGATCTAAGATTCTATTACATGATTATTATATAGCATTAAATCAAAAATTAAAATATATAGAGCATGAACTACATGTTGATCATATCAACATGTTTCTATACTACATCTAATGTATGTATTAAACAATAGATCTGATCTATTACCTTGCAAGTTAGATGTTCTAACCTTGCTGATCTGAGCTTGAGGATGATGTTGCAAACTACACATGCATCCGGTCTCTAGGAGTCATCCATACGAGCCCACGAATCTCAACCAGAAGTCCTGCTTCAGAAAATTAGCACAGTGTGCTAGTACTGCGCTAATCCTTCTTCGATGGTTGATCAGGTGCCTCTTTCTTCTTAATTTAGACTTTTTTAAAGATGAGAAGTAGAAGGAAGAGTTTTAGATCTGAGATGTTCTCAGAAAACTCAAGATGGAGGAAGGAAAGAGATGAAACTAACAATCCTAGAACAAGACCCTCTTCTTCTTCTCTTTACTCTCTCCTAGACATCCTATCTTGTGTCTATTATATCTCCATGACCCAAAGATTTTTTTCTCTAATTTTTGGATGCCCCAAAGGTCTCTCAAATCTCTATAATCTTCAAAAATTTTATGAAGAAACTCATTTTATAGATTGAGATATGATAGAGTCCTTGTCTAGGTCAAATACCTAGTCAAGGCTTATCCAAACATGGCAAGAAAAAGGGCACCCAACTCTTGGGCACCTCCTCCTTATTTTCATGCATGGACCACCAGCAAAGGGTGCACAATGTGTGCCCTAAAATTTATAAAAATTTTAAAAAAAAATTGCATAAATTTGGTACAAAAAAGAGAGAGTTTTGGATTTCTAAAACTCTATCTCATAGAATTTGAAATCCAAACTTATTTCTACTTTGATTTGATCCATAACCACTTTTCATGTATGAAAGAAGAGAGAAAACTTTTTGGATGTAGGAAAGACCTGGGAGAGGACTTTTGTCGCACAAAATAAGAGGGGATTGACGTGGAATAAGAGAGAGGGCATTGGGGGGGTTTATGTGGTGCAAGGTGGAATCCTAGTCTTACTAGGATTCTATCTTATGACTTGTTTTAATTTAGTTTTTCAAAGTAAATCAAATTAAAATTAGATTAATCTAATTAAAATAGGTCTTAACCTAATTAAGAATCTAATTTAATCAGATTAAATTAGATTTAAATCTGATTTAATTTTTTAATCAAATTAAAAATTAGGTTGACCCAAGTCCTAATTGAACTAGGACTAGTTTTTTCCTTGCACTTGGCTTATCCAATAAACTAATTGGACTTGATCCAATCAAGCTCAAACTAAATTTAATTAAATCATATTCAATTAGACTTAATCTCAACCCATTGGCTTAATCAAATTAAGCTAATTAGCAATTGAATTGCTATTCGATCCTCCTGCAACACTTGCACTAGGTTAAATGTCAATTTTATTGATCATTTAATCCTAGAACGATTTTTAATCGTTGATCAACCATCCGATCAGATCATGAACTCTAATGTGTGTGACCTCATAGATCCAAACCTAAGTCAGTAGCACAGAAATAAATTTTTGTACGAATCAAAGTACCCATCTAGCAATGGTACCCGACGATCGGATAGGTCGAATGTGTAGAACAACATCCTTAGAACTCATGCGGATATAGTTTCTATATAATTCATCTCCTTGATCAAAATAATCATAGGACACCTCAGAGTTTAACTGTCAACTTTGATCAGGTTGTCCACATTATATTTCAAAATATCAAATCCATCTGGTGGATTATCCTGACCAAGATTTTGCTAAATTGAAATACAATGACTCATTCTTCTCCAACTCTTGGAGTGGTCAATCCCATCTCGATCACACTCTGACTTTGCAAGTACTTGACTATGCCCAGAATCTTTCGTCACTGAATTAGAAATTTAGTTAGTCCAGTACCAAAGCACAGTGAGTTGCTTGCAAGTCACTGAGGTGATCTCAGGTCTAAGGGACACTTATACTTATATCCCATCAAAGATATTCTCGACAGCAGAATGCTCTGAAGTTGGTCACGTTCAATGATGATGTACCCTTATATCTCACCTGTATGCTATACCAGTGTCTCCACACTTTTTGGTTAAGAGGACAACCAACCCATATGGCCTACAGCGATCTATGCTCGATAGAAGCTGTCGTCCTTATTAATAGCCTATCATTTGATCATGAATAGTTTTAAAGACTAATCGATAAATCCTCTCTTTATCGAATCTAAATAGTCCTAAGGACTTCATCATAACAACAGAGTTCATTAGAAGATGAATGCTTATGATGAAAATATCAAATATATTTTATTTATTAACAAATCAATTACCATACAAGATTGCTCAACCATCAACAGGCTGACGATTGATTTTTGAGACACATTTCCCAATAGATATGGCAATAGGATGGATATTCTTTTATAGAACAAAGCAAATAAAGACTAAGTTAAATGACTCCATCTTTTTTTCCCTTACTAATATAAATTAGTTTAAAGTCAAAAACCATCATATGCAACCACGTTACTAACCTGTTGCGGCCAATCCCCTATTGCATCCATCGCCGGTGAAGAGCACCTACAAAACAAAGTTCTCATAGATTGAAATTATATCCGACGGAGTCCCTTCGATACTTAAGTCAGTGAGAAAGTTGGCGAATAGCAGATAAAGAGAATTTAGAATGACAGAGTTTTAACCCAGAATTATCTTACCCGTGTTGTTCATTTATCTCCCTTTTATAGATGATTCTGATGTAACCGTCGAGCATGTGGTCCCACTTTTTATGATGCTAAATTATTGAGCCATAATCATGGAGTAAATGGGTTGTTTATGCCCATTAATGACTGTGACAAGTAGTCAATAACTATTTATAACTGTTAGGTGTGTTGAGAAGATAGACCGACTATATGTCGGTAATAGTGATAAGTTGGTAGTCTTGAAGATCTGAATGAACATCAGTCGATAACTCTGATATGCCGATGGTCTTCGATCGAAAGTTAACTGAGTTGTCCGTCATTGATTGATAATAGTCGATTGTCAGTCGATCAACCGATTGTGAGTTGGCGTAATGTATTCATTCGGTCGATGTAGAATCAGAGTCAGGGGTTGATTGAATTGTCCCAATAGTTATCCTCCACTCCCAAGTCCAAGGTGATCCGACGTGTATATCATCACGTGGTCTATCATATTGGACGAAGGAAGTCATTACGTGTTGCCTCGAGTCCCGACTCAGCTGTTGGCCTTTATGAGTTTTTGGAATACGAGAGATCTCTGACTGTTTTGCTATTTCGATAGCTGTGAAATCATTATTGAGCTATCATTTTGATAGGATAATTCGACACTGAACGTCATTTCAAAAAGATAATTCGATGTCAGACGATTTGATTCTGACTAGTAGATCTTAGCCATGTATCCGAACATCATTGGGTCAGAGCTGTTCATGTGGATAACGATGAGGTGGCACGATCAGAAGCAGATGCATCGAATCGTCCGACCAATGGTCGGTCTGAATGTTGCCATGTGTCGTTATATGATGAAATCCAGATTTGACAATTTTCATCCTAGCCGTTGAGGGATCCTATATATATAAAGCCGCTTTCAGTCAAACTTTATTTTTGCATTTGTCACCATCCCCTGCAACAGAAGATTCTGTCGGAAAGCTGCCCCAGTGCCAGGAGCTCCAGGGTACCCCTTTTTTGCTTCAGATCAAGTTTTCTTATCTTCATCACTGGGTTCTTCTCCCTTTAGGGTTTTCTTTCTTTCTTTTCTCTAGCTTTCCATTTTTATGGCTAGGGCTTCTTCTTCTTGGGATAGTCGGTCAGAAAATCTGACCGACGAATCTCCATTAGATCCGAAAATGAAAGCTTCTTCCTTATCTAGACCCAACGTTAAATGGCTCTGGGAGTAGTATCGTATCTCAGAGCAGTATCAGCTCTTTGCTCCTGGTGCGGATGGTTTGATTAACTCTCCTCCTTTGGGCCAGGTCGCATGTTGTGTTGAAGACCTTCGGATGGGTCTTCAATTCTCGATTTCAAAGTTCGCCCAGAATCTCTTTGATTATTATGATTTCTGTCCTGCTCAGCTAGCTTCGAACTCCGTCCGATTGATCATCAGTTTTGCTTTATTATGTCCGCTCATACTGACTGAACCTCATCCTTCTCTTTTTCGAACTTTTTTTGTCCTTCTTCCTCATCCTAAGATCAAGGGTTGGTGATTCTTCAATCCGAGAAAAGACCTTTCTTTCATCACCAATCTTCTATCATCTATTAATGGATGGAAGAACCAATTCTTTTTTGTTTTCTCTCTTTTTCTCTGGGACTTTCCTTTATGATGGGGTGATCCAAGGACTAGCCCCAACAAGAATAGTCAGGTGGAGGTTGCTGATCGCAAAGATTTTCACCAACTGAAGGATATGACAGTTCCACCGTAGAGAGAGCTGATGATCGAACAAGCTCTCTACGGTGTCGGCTTTAGTTCGATCACCTCCTTAGGTATAGCATAGTTGACCACTTTCATTTTTTTTACTTTTATTTGTTTTTGAACTGCACTGATTTCTTTGTTCTGATTGTAGCTATGCAGCTAAGGGCATAAGTATCGACTACTGATATTCGTTAGCACGTTGTCAAAAAGAAGGCAGCATCTGAAGCTGGACCCTTCCGACCGTCAAAGAAGGGTCGGGTAATTACTCCATCTACCCTGGTGAGAGAATCCGACATTTCGTTGGTGTTGGTTCTCAAGCTAGTTTTGGCATTGTGGGCTCCAATAACACTCCCTGAGGTGCCATCTACTGAAGATATGGCGGCAGGAGAAGATGAAGCTGCAACAGTACCGTCGGCAGCTCCATCAGCAGAAGTTCGGATCGAGGTGGAAGTCACGGTCGAGCCAGAACAGTCCATGGCTACTCCAGCCATTCCAATAGCGAAACATTTTCGGGCATAGTCGAGCGCTGACTTTCCTGCATTCTCAAGCGCACGGCTACCAACAGAAGATCGGGAGAAGGCGCCGGCAACTTCGGTAGATGATGGATCGTCGACGGGCCATCCCATTCTTTTTGACATCAAAATTTTTGAGGGTGAGTCGGTCTCGACCAATCTGACATTGGCCAAGCACTTATCTAAACTGCCCTTCTCCCGATTGATCAGGAGAATTGGAAGAATCGGATAGTAGCCGAGATATTTTTTTCCTTTTACTCGATAATACTCGGGGTAAATTTTTTGACACCCCACCTCTTTCCTCTTTTTTTTTGTCTGACTTGATTTATCTTCTGCTTTCAGTGAGTGCACGATATGTATGATCTGGAGGTCGACTCTCGAAAGATTGTCAACTTTCGTCGGTCATGGATGGATAAGGTAGCGACTGCCAATGCTGAGAAGATGGCTACCCTCGAACAACTCCAGGCGGCAACTAAGCGGGAGGCAAAGCTTTAGGAAGAAGTCTTTCGTTTGACCGTCAATCTGCGATCCTCCGAAGTCGAACTTAAGTTGGCTCGCTAGAATATCTTATCTTTTGAGTCACGGATCAAGAGCAAGAAGCACTCTATCCATCGATTTCGATGAGAAAGGGATGGGTGCACTGATAAACTTGAAGCCGAATGTGGAAGGCATCGGGCCACCCTGGAAAGGTTGGCATTGGCCCATGCTGAATCGACCTCCACGAGAGCTGATGTGGAGTTGGTAAAAGCTGAAGCAAAATTGGCAAGGGAAGCTCTGAATCAAGCCATCGAGAATTTTAAAAACTCAAAAGAGTTCAAGGAAGAAATCCTCGAAGGCGGGTTCACCTCTTACTGCGTTGGGTATGAGGACAGTCGAGATATAGTCAAAAAATTATATCTCGGTCTGGACTTGAGCAGCATCATCCTTCTTGCACTGGAAGATGAAGCTATCGAAGAAAGGGCTACGTCGATTAAAAATGAAGCACCGACTGTACCAGAAGCTGTTCCAATCACTGAAGTTGCACTGGAGCAAGGAGATAGAAACGATGACTGATGATCGGTGTAATATTTTTATTTTTTTTTTACAATCAAAAACTTTTGTAATCGAATTTCGATCCAATTTTATAATTTTTTTTTCAATGAATGAAAGAAATTTTTTTTTAAGTACAGATTCTTTCTTTCCTTATGTATTTGCAATGCCATAGAATTATCATTTGACTATCGAATATCAATCGACAAGCCGAACGTTCAGTAGTATTTGTAGAATTATTCATTAGTCAAAAATCTATTGACATACTTTTTAGGTATTAGGATAAACAGTGATAAAATGAATATCCTTTAACTGACCATAGTCAAATTAGTATGTTTAGTTATTTGATAAACGATGGCAAATCGAATATCTTTCGATTGACCATAGTCAAGTTGGTATAGTTCCAAATTGATCTGGATCGTATTGGCATAGCATTCCGCTTAGTTAAAACTAAGTCGGTATAAATAATCGTTCGACTAAAATCGACTTTTACAGTAAAAAATTGAAATATAGTCGGTATCGAGATACAATCGGTATGTCAGTTTTTACAGTAAAAATCGAGATATAGTCGATGTGTCAGTTTTTGTAGTAAAAATTGAGATATAATCGATGGGAATTGACCGTCCATCTATTGATCTATTATCACTTTGTAGTTGGTCGAAACTTTTGTGATTCTAAAATTTAATATTTCATTCTGAATACTGTATATGTGAACAACTTTATCGCTAATACATCTTTAAGTTATCAGCATTCCACGTTCGAGAAATAGCTATTCCCTCAAGAATTTTCAGCCGATATGCATTCGATCTAAACATCTCGATTATTCTGTAAGGTCCTTTTCAATTCAGAGATAATTTTCTCTGATCCAAAGATTTTGAGACTTCTGCTTTTTCTAAGACTAGATCTCCTGGATGGAAGATCTTCAGTCTAACTTTTGTATTATTATAATATCGAACTATCCTTTATTGATATGCCGCCATCCGAATTTGAACTTGCTATCGGATTTTTGGAAGTAGATCTAGATCGGCTCTTCGATATTCTGAATTACTCAGCTCACTGTATTATTCTACTCTTGTTAATGGGAGTCTGATCTCAAGTGAGATCATCGCTTCTGTTCCATAAGCCAGATTGAATGGTGATTCTCTCATTGTATACGAGAAGTCATTTGGTATACCTATAAGATCGGATACAATTCTTCTATCCAGAGGCTTTTAGCTTCATTCAGTCTGATTTTGAGTCCATACAGAATTATTCAGTTTGTTACTTTCACTTCACCATTAGATTGTGGATGGTCGATTGATGTGAGTTTATGTGTAATATAAAATTTTGCATAAAACTCTTTGAAGTTCAATTATCGAATAGTCACACACATAGAAGTACTTATCTGATCAAATGGTTGATCGACGATTATGAATCGTTGAAGGATTTAATTATCAATTTGATAGATGATTAATCCTTTGTAAAGTTATAATAAATTATGTACTAATAATTGATAAATTAAAAAAATAATTAATTAATAATATAATTATTAATTGACTCAATTTGATTGAGTAATGGAGATTGGATTAGATCTAATTGAATTGAATTCTGTTAGATTGACTTTGGATTGATTGGATGCAGCCCTATTGAATGACAGGACTTATTCCAATTGATCTCAGAGATGGAAAATCAAATTAATGAGATTAGTTTGATATAAACTTTGATTGGATCAAATCCTATTAGATAATAGATTTGATTGGATCAAGTCCTATTATCAAATAGCTTTCCTGAATCCATCAAGAATCAATCCTTGGATCAATGGGGTTTTAATCTAACTAATTACAAATTATGTTGGAGCCTAATAATTAAACTAGGATCTAATTAGTTAGTTTATTATAACTAATTCCTAAGTTAGTTAGGATTGGATCCAAGAATTAGTTAGAATTTGACCAAGATCTTGAATCTTATTTGGAATAGGACTAAACCCAAACCAACCCATGTGATATTTAATCTCCACGCCACAACCCTTTCACTGTGAGAATTCCTCATGCCCAAATAAGGTGTGCCCCCTCTCTTCTCTCTTCTATGAAGAAAAAGGAGGCATCCCTCCTCTTGTAGCCACCCAAGAAAAAAAAAAAGGTAAGGGGGCGTCCAAGAGTTGGACGCCCCAAACTCCTCACGCCTACCCTCTCTTCTCCTCTTCTTCTTAGAAATTTTTGTGAGGCTTTGTTATTGGTTTTTGGGCATCAAAGAGAGGATTCTCTGCTAGTTTCATAGTAAAAAATTAGAGAAGAAAAGTTCTTCCCAATGAGAGAAAGAAAAGGAAGAAGAAAGGTTCTTCTTTCTTGTGCACAGTCTTGAAGAAGGAGTTCTTTTTCTAGATTTTTTTTAAATTTTTTTAAAATAAAAATTTAATTAGATTTAATTTTTATTAAAAAAAATTGAAAAATAAATATCAAAAAAAATTTGGTTGGGTGTTTGAGACTTCTTGAAGTTTTAGATCAAGGAAGAAGAAAGGTCTTCTTTCTTGTGTGCAGCCTTGAAGAAGAAGGAGTTCTTCTTTCAATTTTTTTTAATTTTTTTAAGATAAAAATTAAATTTGATTTAATTTTTAATATGTAGATTTAGAGAAGAAATATCAAAAAAAAATCTGATTGGGGTTTGGGGCTTCTTGAAGTTTTAGATCAAGAAAGAAGATGGATCTTCTTTCTTGTGCACAGCCTTGAAGAAAGAGTTCTTCTTTCAGATTTTTTTTTTCAAGATAAAAATTAGATTAGATCTAATTTTTAATATAAAAATTTAGAAAAAAAAATCAAAAAAATATGATTGGGCGTTTAGGGATCTCTAGAGTTCTAGATTAAGAAGAAAAAGGGAGAAGAAGATAGAAGAACGGTTCTTCTCTTGGATCCCTCTTTTGAATTTTTTTTAGATCTCAAGATTTTATGTGATTTTCAACATGAGAAATCAGATTAGATCTGATTTTTATCATAAAAAATCAGAGAAGAAAAGTTCTTCTTAAGGGGCTGAAAGCAAGAGAGAAAGATTCTCTCTTATGCATAAAAAATTGAGAAGAAAGGGTTCCTCTCTTGATCTCTATTATAGAGATCAGATGCATGGATCTAGGAGAAAAGGGGATGGTCTTTGTCTTTTTCATTTCTATCATGTTCCTCTCAAATCAGTCAATGGATGGTGTCTTCGCGAGCTAGCACTCCTAGAGAGATCGATCAGCACGAGGATTTCGTGTGGATACCCATAGTGGTAGGACACATGTGCGACAGCCAAGCATCATGAAGAACCATCTACCATGAATTTTGGATGCGGTGATCTGCTATCCGCACTCAGGTATGAAGTTTTGTATTCAATTAATATTTAGATATGATCTAAATATAGATTAGATATGTCCTATACTTGCTGAATTTTAGATTTCAGAAGTGCATACATGCATATTAGTTCATATCATAGATCCTATATGATGATTTAGATTTGATCTATGCATACATTATAGATTAAATTATTTAATCTATATATATTTTACTGTAAAAATTTTAAAAATACATGCACATCACCCACCATGCTTCCCTTCAAATGGTATCAGAGTCAGGTTCATTATGACATGAATATATATGAATGTAGAGTTGAAATCTAGATTTAGCAATGCATGAGATGTATTATAATCTAATTTTAGATATGATATAATGTAAAATCAGATCTAATATAGTTTAGATTTGATCTAAATTTTTGCATATATGATATATGAATAAGATTAGATGTTCTGAGTAGCAAAGTACTCGAATTGGGTAATTACCAGGCCGTCCGGTCATAGGAGCAAGTAGGGTTACATGATCCTCTCTTTTCATTCAATGGGGTGCTCTTCATGGCGTGTAGGAGTGCCACTGTGAGGTCCCATAAAGAAGAAAGTGAAAAGAAAAAATTTACTTTTCTGCAAAACTCTAGATGTTGAAACTTGAAGTGTTGTTGTATGTGATACAAGTTGCGAAGAAATTAGTTACATCTAATTTTGATTAATCAAAATAATTTTAATTAAAAATTATAAAAATTTAGATTTAGTCTAAAAGATTTTATGATTTAATGTAAAAAATTTATATAAGAAATTATTTCATAACCTTAACCCATGTTGATGCTATACTTAAAAATTAAGAAATATATTTTAGATCTAGAATTGTGATTAAAGATCTAATGATATTGCATAAAATATGAGACATGGGATAATTCAAATTAGGTCCTTTTAATTGGTTTAGACCTAAGGTTAGAATCAAAGACTTAATGGACTAAAAAGAATAGTTGATCTAATCTAACCAATAGTTGATTTAGATTAGATCAAGGATACTCTAGATCAAAAATAATAGTTATAGTTGATCGAGTCCATATCTTTGATCAAACCAAATGGACCTTGATCCAGGCTTGTTGGTGTAGAATTCTATCGATGCCGGAGAAGCTGGAGTCGAGGGGATCACGGCCGCCACCAGGACCTGCAAGGAAAGTCTAAACCGGAGTTGGAGGTGCTCCGGCAAGACCCTCTGATGCTCAAGTCAGTACTTTGCTTCAACAGAAATGGAGCACTCGAATAAAATTTTTGCAGAATTTTGAGATAGTGTTTAGAGCTTAGAGGAGAACGTATCTGGGGGGTCTCTTTTATAGACGGAAGAGCGTAACTGATTGACAGCGACATCCGTAACTATCTGGTAGTTGGCCGTTCAGGGCCACGTGGAGTTTGTTACGGAGGGTAGAGGTGTCCGTTGTCGTGACTTGCCAGAGAGTGGTGGGGCCACGTAGAGTCTATTACAGAGAGTGGAGTGGTGTCCGTTGTCGTGACTTGTCGGAGAGTGAAGGGGCCATGTGGAGTCTGTTACAGAGAGTGGAGTGGTGTCCGTTGTCGCGACTTGCCAGAGAGTTCGGGCCGGATGGCTGAAGCTCGGTTGGGACGTCTAGTGGAGCGGAATAGCTCTTTATCTCAGCAATTTAAAAGAAGCTCGAATGTTTCCGAGATTGCTGACGGGTTAACTGTTGTTGGGTGCTTTAGGCGTTGATGCTGCAGACGGAAGTCATCTGCTGTAGAAGCCCGGACGAAAATTTTTTGTTGGAGTAATCTGGCTGGAGTTCGATTGCTAGAGAAGTCCGTCTGAAATTTATTTGATGTAGAAGCTCGTCTGAAGACTGTCCATTGGAGAGGTCTAGTTGCATGAGAAATCTGGCAGAAGGTCAACTGATAGCGAAATTCGGAAGGCGCTATAGGAGGTTGACCAATAGTAGAGTCTGAAAGGCGTTGTGAAAGTTCGTCTGCTGGAGGAGTCTGGTTGGCACTGTTGAAGTCTAGTTGGCACCGTTGAAGGTTGATGGCTGGAGAAGTACGGAAGACACCGGAGGCAGTCGGTTACTGTAGAAATCCGACTGCTGGAGCCCGTCCATTGTAGAAGTTCGTCTGGAATCCAATTCTGTTGTAAAACTTCGGACGAAGTCCGATTCTTATAGGAGTCCGGAAGGAGGCCGCTTACTGTAGAAGCTCGGATGGAGATCGGTTGCCATGGAAGCCTGGATGGAGACCACTTATTGTAGAAGCTCGGATGAAGTCCGCTTGCAATAGAAGTTTGAAGTAGAAATCCGCTTACTATAGAAGCTCGGATGAAATTCGGAAGGCGGTCGACCACCATAGAAATTTGGATGGAGTCTGGTTACTGTAGAAGTCCTGCTGCTGGAGAAGCCCGGACATTGACGAAGTCTGGAAGAAGCTCGGAGTAAAGTCGATCGAGACAGAAAAAAGTCTAGAAGAGATTCGGAGAGTGGTCGATCACTATAGAAAATCGGCTGATAGCGAAGTCCAGAGAGCATTTGGAGCAGTCCGATAGACGACTGAAGGAGCTCATTATTGGAGAAGTCCGGAGGGTATGGTAGGAGTTCGTCTGTTGGAGGGCTCTGGAGGACACCATGGAAGGTCGACTGCTGGAGGAGTTCGGATGATACTATGGAAGCTCGGACGGTCGGGGGAGTTCAGAAACACGCCGCATAAGGTCAGAAGCTGGAAGAGTCCTGGGAGGGTTGGCCTCTTACAAACTTTGGCTGGGGTTATCTTATACCCAACACCAATCCCTCTACTTTCGAGTTCGGATTTCGCATGAAGGAAGTACAGAGAAATTTTTACAGCCAAAGTTGCCCCCTTGATTTTCGTACTCGATTGTTTTCAGATATTTTGGCGTTTGGCACATCGATGCTGGAGTCTTTTCAAATCGAGATGACCCAAAAAGATTTTTTCAAAATTCTTGCTAGAGCGTTGTCCCAGGTACGATGCAATAATGATTCTGTCAGTCGTCAGCCGTCTGCCACGACGAGTGGGACATGCGGCGGTTGTAGGTCGGCCAAAGGAGATCTGCAATCATTATTGCGTCGGATCCTGAGGTCTATTTAAACCTGTCCCCCTCCTTCAGGGGTTTCACCTTGTCTGAGATTTTTTTTCGATCCCCTCTTCTTGCCCGAGAGCTTCGTCTTCCTCCAGCATCCCTCTCGGTCTTAGGCACCCTTCAGGTCGACCTCCATCGCCTTCGTTGCCCTCCTGCACCTCTCAGACCAGCCTAGGTTAGTTTCAAAAATCTTCTTTTTCTTGCTGTTCTTCCATTTTTCTTCCTCCGCATTCCGCCCGTTCAGTTTCTCCACGAGCGTCTTGTTTCTTATTTTTTCTAATTTTTTCAAAATTTTTTTGAGATTTTCATTTGATTCAAAATATCCTCCAACACTTCCTCCTCTAGCAGTTCTAGAAGTTCGTCAGCTCCAGCCCCCGAAAATTCTAGTACTGTAGATGGATCTCGTCCGATCTTTGTACCAGACACCATTCCCAGCTCTTTGACCTTGAACAAACTCTCACTGATTACGATTCAGTACGAAGTTCCTCCGGAGTACGAGCTTGAGCTTTCCGGGCCAACTGACTGGGCTAGCACCCCTCCCCCTGGCCACTTTTGCTTATACCAGGAAGCTTTCCGCACCAGACTTCGACTTCCACTTCTACCTTTTGTTGTTGCTCTTTTTCACTTTTTGAACATTTCTCTAGTTTCTGTAGTGTCGAACTCCTTTAGGTTTCTGATAGGATTTCTTTTCCTCTGTCACTTAGCTGAAGTTCGGCCAACTCTTTTCTTGTTTAGAAACTTTTATACCTTTAAGCATCACCCCTCGACAAAGGATTGGTGGTACTTCTCTCCCTAGTTCAGTAGAAAGGGATTGCTGAAAGGTGCCCCCTCTTCTATCCACAACTGGAAGGAGAGGTACTTCTACGTCCGATGCCCGACCCTAAGGCTGGGGTTGCCCCCTGGGGCTCCCTGAGGGATTCCGTCCGTCGGGCTTCTAGCCTGGGAAAGGATGACCTTGAAGCTTCTAATAAACTTAAGACTTATCCAGCTCCTCTCCTCTCCGACCTTCTGAAGGAGCAACTTTTATTCAATGTCGGCCTGAGCCCTCTCAACCCTGCTGGTATTTTTTTCTTTCTCAAGTCATTCGCTGCTTCCTCTTTTCTCTTATTCTGTTTCTGAGCTGTGCTGATCTTTTGTCATTGCAGATATGGACGCAGACGTAGCTCAGATACTAGCCAAGGGTCTTAAGGCCCACAAGAGGAAGGGCGCTGCAACTTTTGAGTCGGCAAAGAAGGCAAGGGTAGAAGAGACAGGCTCGACCGTGCTTGCCCAGACGGCCATTGCTGTTGACGCCCCCTTCGACGTCGAGCCCACAGTCCCCCGAGCTTCTTCGAGAAGCCCTCCGACCAAGGTTCCCGCTCCAGAGTCTCATCCCGAGGAGGCGTCGGGGGCCGAAAGGAGGAGAAGGAAGAAGACGGTGGCCCGCAAGATCCGCAGCAGCAGGGCTGCCATCGAGGGGTCCAACGGTTCCGAAGAGGATCCTGAGGAGAATCCCTTCAACAATAGGAATTTAATAAAAAGGTTGGTCGATGGGTGCATTTTGCCTGAGGTCGTCTACAGGATCGTCCATACCGATCATGAACAGCGGATTTGGAACTCTCTGGGGTCCTTTCTTGAGGTAGGCCGATTACTTTTTCCTGCTTTTTGCTTTTTCACTTAGTGCATTCCTTAGCTTTCATATTGACTTCCTGACCGCTCTTGCAGATTGGACACCAGCTCATCGCCAACATCGAGGTGATGAATAATGCCAAGAAGGAAGTAGTCTAGGCGGAGGAAGGTCGTCGGGCCGAGGCTGCCCGTCTTAAGGAGAAGATCGTCGAAGTCGTGAGTCTCCAAGAGGCGCTCTAGAAGGAGGGACAAATTTTGATGGATCTAAAGGCTACCTTGGAGGAGGAAAGAAGGAAGGCAGAGGCCAAGGTCTCCAAGCTGAAGGAGCAGATCCCGACTTTAGTCTCGGAGGCAAGGGCCCAAGCAGTGGAGGAGTTCAAGACCTCCTCCGAGATGAGGGATCTAAACATCCAGTTCGGCCAGGTCGCCTTTATCAAAGGCTTCAAGCTTTGCCAGGAGAAGGTGGTCGGAAAGTTTTTCGAACTCGACCTCAGCTTTCTGGATGAAGCGTCCGACGATGAAGTCGGACCTTCCGAAGCTGCTATCGGTCTCCCTCCAGTCGGGACCTCTTCAACTGTCGCAACCATCGTGACCGACCTTCCGGGGGCACCGAGCTCCTCCACTTCTACTCCAGAGGTTCAAGACCTCTAATTTTGTACTTTTTCTTTGTTACAACTTTTTTTTTCTTGTACTTAAGAATGATTTAGTCAATGAAATCGGATTCCTTTTTCTTATAATGATTTACATTGTGACATTCTTGTTTTCTGACAATAGTGCCCTGCCGAAGCTCTTCCCCTACCGCAGGGGATTCCTTTGAAGTCCATGATCCGAGATCTGAGAAGGAAAGTTCGTCACCTGATGAAGAAATCGAAGAAGATGGACGACGAACTTCACAGGCTGGAGAAGAGCCATTTGGAAGCTACTGTGGAGGTTACTCACCTTCGGAACCTCCACAAAAAGGGCTTCATGGACTACACCCGGAAGAAGACCAACTTCGTGAAAGAGCTTGAGGAACTCCAGAAATGCACCAGCGATCGATTTTGGACTCAGGCCTCCAAGATCAGCTCCCTCGAGATCGAGTTGGCGGTCGCATGGGAGAAGATCGGTCAATTGGAAGGGAGCTCATCCTGACTTACAACTCGGGCTGACCATGGCTGGGACTGGTCGAAGAAATTCTCATGACTTGGTGAAATCAGTGGGAGGATTATGACTTGTAGGTCGACGGATGTCCTCTAAGATATATTAACTAAATATTTTAAATTATTAGATCCATAAAATGAGCTAGTTACGGAGATAATTAGATCATAGCCTTCCATTAAGGTGCGTGATAATGAGTTCAATATCCCAAATAGGTATTGAAGGTGCCACACGTCTGGTGTCTATTACGTATTAGAATTATCATTTATTATATGATCATCTTATTGTACGTTCAGACCATTGCTCAGGTTGGCTGAGCCACACTTGAGCCTGAATATCTGTTTTGTTGGATGCACTTAATGTTGTCATGTTAATGGTTAGACCTAACCAGGATTTTCAGTGGAGGTGCCACACGCCTGCTGAAGGGATGGCTAGGGTAAAATATGATTGCTAGAAATTATTTGAAGAAATAAGTGGTTGTGAACCTATCCATGGATGCACTAGGATTGATCGAGCTACACTCAGACCTAAATACAGTCTGTGTGGATTCTATCACCTACTAAAAAAATAAAGTAATTTTTTAGATTGGAGGTAGAAGCTATCAATTCGTATAAAATAGTGGAAGAACCTTTAAACTAAAGTCCAAGACTTTAGGCTTAAAATAATTCATATACTAATAGATCAATTATTTTTTTTTTAAAAAAAAAATTACTGAAAAATAATCGTTCTCTTTACTGCAAGATAGTGAAAATATTATCAGACCTAACTTCAATAGCCAGTATTAGCAGTTGAATTTAGTTTTTGAGCAAATTAATCAAGAAATCTCAAGCTAACCCAAACAGGCTTAAAAGAGAAATCAGCAAATGGTTACTGGTCATGATAGTTATATGATAATTCTTTGAAGTTTTTTTATTGATAATCCTATTATCGGGATATAGGATACTGACAGTATAAGTCATATTTACAAATAGTTGTAAAAAACTTAAGAATAGTAAAAGATTTGAAAATGACAAGAGACTCCTGAATGCAAGATATGGAAATCTGTTCCAGTCTTAACATTAAGAATCATCGAACTTGTTTTCAACCCTAAAGATGTCATTTTAAGCGATTGTCACTTTTGTCCAATCTTATTGATAGTGTCAATAAGTATGATTATTGTAATATCACTGTGAATGATACTACAATAATGAGTAGACAATTGAAAATGATATAAGCTCAGTACCATAGCCTGTTAGTGTATTGTACACATATGACTAGCACCCTAGATTAGATAATGTTACTAAAGCCTGCTTTTGGCATAGTTGACTTAGTCACCATTTATTGAAAAGGGTGAATGAGCTAGCGATGTTCTGAGTTTAGTACATATTGATGCATTTACACTCATGAATATTAGTGCCAAAAGAGGACTTTACTACATTAAATCTCTAACGACCTATCTTGGTATGGATGTGTCTTGCTTATGAAGTATAAATTCGAATCAATTAAAATGTTCAAATGATTCTGTAATGAGGTAGGAAAATGAACTGCAAAGAGTATTAGAATTTATCAGTTTGACTGATGAAGTGAATAACTTTCTAGTAAGTTTTGACATATCTTGGAGAAAATTAAATTCTCTCTTAATGGACCTCTCTTGAGACATTACTATTCAAAAAGATGTCTAAAAAAAAATTAAACTATGTTAGGCATGGTTCGATCCACTGTGGGGTTTGTTGGTTTGTCTGAGATTATATTTTAGAGACTACTTGATATGCACTCGAGAACGTTCCGAGCAAATCGATCACCAAAATTTCATATGAGATATGGACTTGGATAATTTGATACTCTCTTATCTTAGGGTTTGGGGTGTCAAATTTGGGTAAAATATTCACAAATCGATTAACTTGAATCTTGGTCTGATAAATATTATTTAAGAATATTTTTTCTACTTTTCTGATGGACATGAGATGTTCATGAATCTTAAGATATTCCTTTTGGAAAAGAAGTTTCTTGGTGAAGAAATTGATGCCGTTAAGAACAAGCTTGGTGAAGTTTGATAGCTAAAAGAACCAACTCTGATACAAACCAATAAAATCGAAGTTGATTAGATCAAATTCAAAATTCGATGTAAAGATATCCTTGAATAGATATAGTAGAATACCGTATCGTCAAACAGATACTTTGATTTCTAGATTCAAGATAGAGATTTGATCTCCCAAATGGATGCAATACAGAGATCTAACATTGAGAAGTAGCTTGGAGCCATTCAATCTGAAATGAAGTCCATAAAGATCAACAATGTATGGACATTCATTGGTTCACCTAAAGGGGTAAGACCCATAAGGTATGAGTGGATTTTAGATGGATAAGAGACATAGATGGAAAGGTGAAGACCTATTAATTATGTTTGATTGCAAAGGATTTCATCAAAATTATAGTGTTGACTATGACGAGATGGTTTTCTTGTGGCAATCCTCAAGTCTATTTAGATTGAATCAAGCTTATCAAAGTTAGAATATATATTTTGAATATATGACTTCGTTAAGAATGAAGCAGAATTCTGTATGTACAAATGGGCTAATAGTTGTATAAAATTATTTTTGGTGCTGTTTGGATGAAATTCTCTTAATCGAAAATGACATCCCTACATTACAGAGAATAAAAGCTTGATTGTCATTTCTATTCTCCATAAAGATTTGAAAGGTTATGAGAACCATCCTTAAATATTTATGAAGTACTAAGGACCAATGGCTTGTTATGGAGAATCTGACTTAAAACTTATGAATATTGATTTCAGTTTTTAGTTAGATCAAAATGACAAAGTTACGTTAGATTGTGTTTTTATCTTAAAAGGAGAACGACATGCTGGAAAAGTTCCATGTAATAGTCAGTAGCAAATTTTATTTGTGATACAGAGTTCTTTGCAATATTTGATGCTGGTAAAGAAGTTGTTTGGTTATGGAAGTTCATTAGCAAGCTCGGAGAGGCACCCTCCATTGATGATCCAGTTCTTCTATATTAATAGCACTACTGGAGCTATAGCTCAAGCTGAAGAACTGATGTTCCATCTGTAAACTAAACACTTTCTGTATTGCAATCACCTTATTCGATAAGATCGAAATAAAGTCGACATTAGGAAGATCGACTGAAAAAAAAAAAAGCTTGACTGACCCATTGACTAGAGCAATCTGATCTAATCAGTTCGATGATCTAAAATAGAAGATGGGTATTTGATACCAATCTGATTGGCTTTAATTCAAGTGGGAGTTGTTGAAAAATATATCCTAAAGCTAATCATTAAGGTTATAGATGATTGTGCTCCATATAAATATATGAATTATAAACTGATAAATGTTATCTGATAGATTCATCATAAGAAATATATCTTCTAAAATAGAACTCATATGTTATGATGAAGTCTTTAGAACTACTTTCAAAATGATAAAGGAGGATTTATCATGTGGTTCTTAAATCCTACTCGCGATCAAATAATATAATTGTCACAAAGATGATAATTGTATCGAGTATAGGTCGTTGTATGCCATATTAATTTATTGTTCTCTTAACCAAGATGTGTGGTGACATGGGTATGATATATGAGTGATATGTAAGAGTATATTTCACTGAGCGTGACCACTTTCGGAGTACTCTGTTGTCAAGAAATGCTCTGATGGGATATGGGTATATGCATCCCTCAGATCTGAGGCTATCTCGGTGACTTACAAACAACTCACTGTGCTTTGATATCAGACTATTCAAATTTTTAATTCGATGATGGAAGGTTTTTGGGTACAGTCAAGTACTTGTGAAGTCTGAGTGCGAGTCAAGATGGGATTGACTGTTCCAAATAAAATTGAAGATGATACATTATTATGTTTTAATTTAACAAAATTTTGGCTAAAATAGTTCTAATGAATAGTCACAGGATTTTTAAGGTTGAGTCACAATATAGACCACTCTTCTTGGGCTGACAGTTTAATCCAAAGTCGTCTTTGAGCATCAAGTGTCAAAGGGATGAATTATATGGTAACTATATCCACATAGATTCTAGAGTGTTGCTGGGCATAGATTCGGTCTATCCGGACGTCGAGTCTCATTGCTAGATGATTACATCGATTAGTACATAAATTATTCTTATATTACCGACTTGGATTCGAACCTATGGGGTCACACACATAAAAGTACCTGTCTGATCAAATGGTTGATCGACGATTATGAATCATTGAAGGGTTTAATTATCAATTTGATTGATGATTAATCCTTTGCAAAGATTGTAATAAATTATTTACTAATGATTGATAAATTAAAAGAATAATTAATTAATAATATGATTATTAATTGATTCAATTTGATTGAGTAATGAATATTGGATTAGATCTAATTGAATTAGATTCAATTAGATTGGCTTTGGATTGATTGGATGCAGTCCTATTGAATGACAGGATTTATTCCAATTAATCTCAGAGATACAAAATCAAATTAATGAGATTAGTTTGATATAGATTTTGATTGGATCAAATCTTATTGGATAATAGGCTTGATTGGATCATGCCTTATTATCAAATAGCTTTTTTGAATCCATCAAGAATCAATTCCTAGATTAATGGGGTTTTAATCTAACTAATTACAAATTATGTTGGAGCCTAATAATTGGGCTAGGATCTAATTAGTTAGTTTGTTATAACTAATTCTTAAATTAGTTATAATTGGGTCCAAGAATTAGTTAGAATTTGACCAAGATCTTGAATCATATTTGAAGTAGGACTAAACCCAAACCAACCCATGTGATATTTAATCTCCACGCCACAACCCTTTCATCGTGAGAATTCCTTATGCCCAAATAAGATGCGCCCCCTCTCTTCTCTCTTCTGTGAAGAAAAAGGAGGCATCCCTCCTCTTGTAGCCGCCCAAGAAAAAAAAAAGGTAAGGGGGCATCCAAGAGTTGGACGCCCCAAACTCCTCACGCCTACCCTCTCTTCTCCTATTCTTCTTAGAAATTTTTGTAAGACTTTGTTGTTAGTTTTTGAATATCAAAGAGAGGATTCTCTGCTAGTTTTACAGCAGAAAATTGGAGAAAAAAAGTTTTTTCCAACGAGAGAAAGAGAAAGAAGAAGAAAGGTTATTCTTTCTTGTGCGCAGCCTTGAAGAAGAAGGAGTTCTTCTTTCAGATTTTTTTTTAATTTTTTAAAATAAAAATTTAATTTAATTTAATTTTTAATATAAAGATTTAGAGAAGAAATATCAAAAAAAATTTGGTTGGGTGTTTGAGGCTTCTTGAAGTTTTAGATCAAGGAAGAAGAAGGGTCTTCTTTTTTGTGCGTAGCCTTGAAGAAGAAAGAGTTTTTATTTTAATTTTTTTTAAGATAAAAATTAGATTTAATTTGATTTTTTACATATAGATTTAGAGAAAAAATATCAAAAAAAAAATCTGATTAGGGTTTGGGGTTTTTTGAAGTTTTAGATCAAGGAAGTAGATGGATCTTCTTTCTTGTGTGCAGCCTTGAAGAAGGAGTTCTTCTTTTAGAATTTTTTTTAATTTTTTTTTTAAATTAAAAATTAAATTAAATCTAATTTTTAGCATAAAAATTTAGAGAAAATATATTAAAAAAATTTAATTGGGCATTTGGGAATCTCTATAGTTCTAGATTAAGAAGAAAAGGAGAGAAGAAGATAGAAGAACGATTCTTCTCTTGGATCCTTCTTTTGAATTTTTTTAGATCTCAAGATTTTATATAATTTTTTGTATGAAAAATCAGATTAGATCTGATTTTCATCATAGAAAATTAGAAAAAAAAGTTCTTCTTAAGGACGTGAAAGGAAGAGAGAAAGGTTCTCTTATGCATGAAAAATTGAGAAGAAAGGGTTCCTCTCTTGATCTCTATTATAGAGATCAGATGAATGGATCCAGAAAGAAAAGAAGATGATCTTCTTATTATTTATTTTCATCATGTTCTTCTCAAATCAATCAATGGATGGTGTCTTCGCTAGCTATCACTCCCGGAGAGATCGATCGGCACGCGGACTTCGTGTGGACACTCATAGAAGTCGGACACGTGTGCGGCTGCTAAACATTATGAAGAACCATCTACCATGGATTTTGGATGTGATGATCTGCTATCCGCGCTCAGGTATGAAATTTTGTATTCAATAATATTTAGATATGATCTAAATATAGATTAAATATGTCCTGTACTTGCTAAATTTTAGATTTCAGGTGTGCATACATGCATATTAGTTTATGTTATAGATTCTGTATGATGATTTAGATTTGATCTATGCATGTATTATAGATTAAATTATTTAATCTATATATATTCTACTGTAAAATTTTTGAAAATACATGCACATCACCCACCATGCTTTTCTTCAAGTCAGTAGTTTGAGGGCTTTTCACCAGCATGTTGTCTACGTAAACTTTCATATTTCATCCGATCTGTGCCTTAAAGATTTTATTAACTAGCCGTTGATATGTGGCTCTGATATTTTTTAAATCGAAAGGTATTACTTTATAACAATAGATGCCTTTATCGATTACGAAGGCTGTGTGCTCCTCATCTTCGGATGCCATCCGAATCTGATTGTAGCATCTAAAGGCATTCATGAAGCTTAAGAGTCAGTACTTCAAAGTTGTATCAACTAGTTGATTAATCTTCGATAAGAAAAAATTATCTTTCGGATAAGCTTCATTTAGATTTGTATAGTCGATGCAGATTCTCTATTTTTTATTGACTTTTCTCACCATCATTACATTGACGAGCCAATCGGGATAAGTAGCTTCTTTGATGAAGCCAGCTGTAAGGAGCTTGTCGACTTCTTCGTCGATGATATTCTGCCTTTCAGGAGCAAAAGATCTTTTCTTTTATCTCACCAGCTTATTCTTTGGATGAATGTTTAGCCGATGGATTGTTACCTCTGAAGGAATGCCTGATATATCAGTAGCTGATCAAGCAAAAATATCGACGTTGCTCTGAGTAGATTTATTAGCTGCTGCCGCTCTGGATCAGGCAGCTGCGATTCAATTTGGACTGTCTTCTCAAGATCCTCTTCTTTTAGTAGAATGAAAATCAGTTGCTCGACTGGTTCATCCATTTCTTCATTTTTTTTTGGTCCAATTTATCGATGGATAAAAAATTTTCAAGTTGATTATTCTGTGTGGAAATCAGGAAGCAGCATCGAGCAAGTTGTTGATCTCCATGCATCTCTCCAACTACATTTCTTGTCAAGAATCGAACAAGTAGATGATATATCGAGACTACTACTCTCAAAATATTAAGTCCAGATCGTCCGAGTATGACATTATAAGCCGAAAAAACTCGGACAATCATGAATGTCAAGAGAATAGTACTCTATTGTGGTTCAATTCCTGCGATTAAGGGGAGAGTGATTTCTCCTTTCACGGTAACTGCATCTCCAGTAAAACCGACCAATGGCGTCGAGACTTTTTTGAGTGATCCGTCAATAGTTGTATTCGAAAGAAAGTAGAGTAAAACAAAATATCCATCGAGCTTTTATTATCCACTAAAATTTTTCTTACATCATAATTTGCTATCGTTGCTGAGATAATGACAGCATCATCATGAAGAGTTTGTATTCCCTGAATAACTTCTTTCGAAAAACTAATTATATTGTCGAGTCGTCATTTTTTTGCTGACTCTTCGAAAGTTGCCCCTCAGTTCTTCTATTGTCCGGAGATCTTGTTGATTACTCTCGTCATTGATCGATTGTTGAGTATTTTCTCAGTTTGTGGCTGAGGTTATCGATCGGTGGGAGGTTGAGTCGGACGATCACGTCAGAATTTTTTGAGGTAGCATCGTCGAATCAGGATCTCTATCTCGTCTCTGAGCTGGATACACTGTTCGATATTGTGACCATGATCATAATGAAACCTACAGTACTTCTTCCTGTCTCGACTTCTCGATGGCATTTTTATTGGTATGGGATGTCGTAAGTACTCCTCTCCTTCGATCTCCATCAGGATCTGTGCATGGGGAGTAGAAAGAGGAGTATAGGAGTCATACCTGCCATAGTTGCTAGACTTCAGACTCCGTCATCGAGGTGAAGCTCGCTTACTAATAGTCGGCCTATTTGATTCGGTCGGAGCTTCACTTTTCTTTTGTTTCTTCTTCTGACCTTTTTCGTCTGTCTGACGTCGGTTAGAAGTAGCTTCATCTGCACGTTGTACGCGTGCTCCAAAAGTTTAGCATAAGTCTGGAGGAGAGTTTTATTTAAAGAATATGTGAATCTAGATCCCCTCAGATCCCTGTTCATGATCGATATAGCCATGTCTTCATTGAGGTCCCTGACCTCAAGTGTGGCCGCATTAAATCAAACCACAAAATCTCTCAAAGTCTCTATCTCACCTTGCTTGATAGAGAAGAGACTGTCTGATATCCGTGGTGATCTTCGGCTAGTGCTAAAGTGAGCCATGAAAAAGTACTCAAGCTGCTCGAAAGAGTTGATGCTCCATGACTGAAGTCTAGAATATCAAACTCGAACAGCTTTTCAAAGAGTTGCTGGAAAGCCAATGCATAAGAGGACGTTGGTTGTCCCTTGGATCATCATGAGAGCCTTATAGCTTTTCAAATGGTTGATCGAATTGGTGGAGCTGTTGTATAGCTCCATTTGCGGCATCTTGAACCGAGAAAAAATTGGCTCATTTAGAATGCACTGAGAGAGAGGCTGGACAGTATGAAAGTCGTAATCATTGGAGGACTTTCGACCTTTCACCTGAAATCGAGCAAGTTGACGATCAATTTTTTTAAATTTACGTTCATAGTCGTCAAGCCGTCGGTGCTGAAAAACTCCAGAGATAGAACCTCCTGAAGAGCTCGAAGAGGGAGAAGCAGAAGGTGTCTACGGTCATTTTTTCTTCCTGATACTATGTGCACGAGAAGGAGAAGGAGAACACCGCGAATGATGAGTGGCATGATGGGAGTGTTGAGAATACGGTTGTTCTTCTTAATGAGAATGCCGAGACAGTCATCGGTCTAGAGATGAGGAGGGCGAGCACTATAGTGGACGGCGACTATGCCACTGATTATTCCATCGATGGCTGTTGCTGCTACTAAATTTGCTATTGCTGGAGGCTTTAGACCGCCTCCATCAAAATCTTCATTTGCTATATGAGTGCAGCAATCTGTGCATCTGTGGTGACCACAGGACGCGAAGAACTGGGCTCTGCCTCTGAAGGTGGGGGAAGAACATCTTTCCAGTGGGAAGACTGCCCCGCCGATCCAGTCGAGTGTTGAGCTCTAATTTTTGGTATGGTTGATTGTAGTTTCCTCCTACCTGGCACGTCAATCTATTACAGTCAATCTCCTGTTGCACCCATCACCAGTGAAGAGCACCTGCAAAATGAAGTCCTCACAGACCGAAATTATGTCTGACGAGGACCCTCCGATACTTAAGTCAATGAGGAGGATGGTGAATAGCAGATAAAGAAAATTTGAAATGGCAGAGTCTTAGCCCAGAATTATCTTATCCGTGCTGTTTATTTATCTTCTTTTTATAAATGATTCTGATGTAACCGTCGAGCACATGATCTCACTTTTTATGGCGCTAAATTATCCGACCATAATCATGGAGTTAATGGGTTGTTTATGCCTACTAATGACTGTGATATGTAGTCAATAACTGTTTATAACGGTTTGGTGTGTTGAGAAGATAGGCCGACTATATATCGGTAATAGTGGTAAGTCGATAGTCCTGGAGATCCAAATGAATATTGATCAGTAACTCTAATATGCCGATAGTCTTCGATCGGAGGTTAACCAAGTTATCCATCATTGATTAATAATAGTCGACTGTCGGTCGGTCAATCGATTGTGAGTTGGTGTAATGTGTCTATTCGGCTGATGTAGAGTCAGAGTCAGGGGTTGGTTGTATTGTCCCAACATAACCAAATTATGAAAATGAGAACATTCCTTATATATCCTGTTGCACCAAGGCTCTGGAGTTGTTGATGTTGCCGAAGATGGAGGGCAATTTGAATGACGGCAACACCGAACGGATCTGCAAGAGAAGCCCATTCTCACCAGAGGTAGAACCTCCGATGGAGGATCCTCCGATGATTAAATCAGTCGGAGCTTGAACACAGATAGAGATAGAGTACGGAAGTTAGTAGTAACTTGGGTTGACTTATCAGAGCTTACCCTTCCCCCCAAGGGTTCCTTTATTATCTTCCTATATAGAGACATGTCGGAGTTTGTTATTCTTAGACCGTAGGTGATCAGATATAAGCCTATAGGTAGTTAGTCATTGGTTTTTGTTATACCCACGTAGCTATGTTCTGACAGTTTGTTAGAAAATTTCAACAGATTGTCCACATGTCTCGATAAGTTGGTGGATTGATGTCGGTTCGTGGATGAGGTGCTGTTCTGATCATATCCATGCCAACATGGACTGCGGGATCTTACCTTTGGTGATCGACAGGATCCCGATTTGAAGGTCAGTGTCGATGGTGGGCTTCATTCCACTGATAATGAGATGTTGATCCGAAGATCGAAAGAATCCCAATTTGAGGGTCAGCTAGAAGTTGACCCGAAGGTTGGTGAGCATCGATCTGAATAAGTATGATCATTTTGTCTTAGTTTTTTTTTATGGATCCAATGATGTCTATTTTCATTGGTTTAGCATTTTCGAGGATGAGCCTTGAGATTCATGATTGAGATGGCATGATCTTATAATATATTTTTTTTTGAATTTTTGGGAAGAGATGAACTTGCATGAGGCATTATTGAGAAAGAAAATGATACACTCGCAGATATTTTCCTTCTTGATGCTCTTAACATACAAAAGTAGCAGAATATATGCTTGTGGAATTTGGACACTTCTATCCACAACATAAAGTAAGGTCACGGCTTTCTGTCAAAAAAAAAAAGGGTTACACCAGCATTAGAAAGACATGAATAATGGGATGTGATTATGAGAATGTACCGGAAGAGATATCCAAGGAGATAGCTGCCAAGGAAAGTGGGGGAGGAAGGGAAATGAATTAAAGAAGGCTATTCTTTGAATTCCCTTGACCTCGTATTGGATGTCTCCTTCACTCTATGCAATAAAGGCTAGATTTTTTAAGATTAAAAGAGAAATAGGACTTTCGTAACTTCAATGATCATGTTTCCACAAAAATTTAGTTGTTCGAACTCTCTTATCTCAACCCGAACCTTCTCAGATGATAGAACTATCGATATTATTTTGATAGCCTCCCTTACCATCTTTTCCTCAAACGATGCAGTAGGGAGCACTATCGGAGCCGACAATGCTAGAACAGGTTCAGGAACCGATGCTGATGGGACATCAGATTCCATTATTGATGTAGAAACACCGACTGAAGCTGATGCCTGATGCCTCTTCGGCGGTCGTGAAGGCCCGACTTCAGATGCTGCCCCCTTTTTGGCAGCATGCTGACGAATGTCGGTACTTGATACCCACATCCTCTGTTGCATGACTGCAAGTACAACAGAGATCAGTACAATTCAGCAAGTAAAAGAAAAATTAAAAATAACTGACCAGCTATACTATACCTAGATGAGGAACCAAACAAAGGCTGACGTCATAAAGGGCATGTTCGGTTATAAACTCTTTCTGTTTCGGCGCTGACATGTCCTTCAGCCGGTGAAAGTCCTCCTGGTCGTCGACCTCTACCCGACTGTTGTCGTTGGGGCCGGTACAAGGATGGCCCCAACGAGAAGAAAAACTCCAAGGAAGCGAAGAAGAAGCAAAGAAAAACTAGTTCTTCCATCCATGAATGGACGATGGAAGATCGATGATAAAGGTGCGGCCAACTCTCCGTCGTCTGTCGTCGGGAATGAACATATGCAAAACAACGTCCGCACTAACCGGATTTGTGTCCGACGAAGACCCTCCGATGCTTAAGTTAGAGAAAAAAATTGGTGAATAGTAGATATCAATATTCAGAGTAGCAGAGTTCTGACCAGAAGTGGCTCACCAGCCTTGTTTTTCTTACCCCTTTTATAGACGAGATTCTTGTAACCGTCGGACGTGATCCCATATTTTATGGCGCTAAATCATCGGGCCATAATATTTAATGGGTCATTAATTTTTCAATTATGATGTCGTGATGTGCAGCCGGTAACCATTCGTGACTGTTATGGCACATTGAGCAGATTAGCCGACTGTATGTCGGTAGTGGGCACGACCGTCAGTTGATGATTCTACTGTATCGTCGGTCACTGACCATAAGTCGGAGACATTTGTTCAATCGATTGATGAGGAGTTGGAGTCATCAGTTCGACCGATGCTCCGTCGAAGTTGTGCGTTCGATTAGTCGGCTATATTCGGGTCGGAGTCGATCAGTCAGAGTCATACGTTTGATCGATCGGCTATCGTCGAGTCGGAGTCGTGGAGACCAAAGTCGGGGTCGGTGGGTTTATTCCAACAGTTAGCGGCCAACTCTCCGTCGCCTATCATCGAAAATGAATACCTGCAAGACAACATCCGCAGGGACCGAATTTATGTCCGACGGGGACCCTCTGATGCTTAAGTTAGAAAGGAAAGTTGGTGAATAGTAGATGTCAATATTCAGAGTAGCAGAGTTCTGACTAGAAGTGGCTTACCAGTCTTATTTTTCTTACCCCCTTTTATAGACGAGGTTCTTGTAACTGTCGGACGTGGTCTCATATTTTATGGTGCTAAATCATCGGGCCATAATCATATAGTGGGTTATTAATTTTTCAATTATGGCACCGTGATGTGCGGTCGGTAATCGTTCATGACGATTATGTCACATTGAGCAGATTAGCCGACTGTATGTCGGTAGTGGGCACGGCCATCAATGATGATTCTGCTGTATCATTGATCACAGGCCATAAGTTGGTGATATTTGTTCAATCGATTGATGAAGAGTCAGAGTCATCAGTTCGATCGATGCTCCGTCAAAGTTGTGCATTCAGTTAGTCGGCTATATTCGGATCAGAGTTGATTAGTCATAGTCATACATTCGGTCGGTCGGCTATCACCGAGTCAGAGTCGTAGAGACCAAAGTTGGGGTCGGTGGGTTTATCCCAATAGTTGCCCCCCACTCTCAAGTCTAAAGTGATCCAAAGTGTAAATTGTCACGTGGTTTATCATGTTAGATAAAGAGAGTTCTATCACGTCGAGCTTCGATTTTGACATCGTTTCCTTCGAGATACGGATGATCGGCTATTTTATCGTATTGATAGGTACAATCATCAGTTATACTGACCAGATGATTCGGTATCAGTTGTCAGTGTCAGGTATCATTTTGTAAAGTCGATTCAGCATTGAATGATATGATTCTGACAAGTAGATTTGTTCCACGTGTCTGGATGTTATTGGATCAGAATTGTTCACATGGATAGGGATAACGTGGTTCAATCTGGAGTAGGTGCGTTGAAACATCCGACCAATGATCGATCCAGATGTTGCCACATGTCGTCATCTGGTGGATCTTCGATTTGACTGTTCTCATCTCGACCATTGAGGGATCCTATATATAGGGTCGCTCTCAGTCAAATTTTTATGTTTCACTATCTTTGGTGGTGCTAGGACTCTGTCGGATTGTTGCCCCAATGCCCAAGGTTATCGCTCCCAGCTTTTAGGTTGACTTTACCTTTCTTTCGAGTCCTTTCTTCTTTCTTCTAAAGTCTTCTATCTTCTTCAGAGTAATCCTCATGGTTAGGACTTCTCCTTCTCAGAAAGATCGATCAGAGAATCCGACTGATGAATCCCAGTCGAGTCCAGATGTGGAGTCTTCTTCACTTTCGGGATCGAATGTCAAACGGCTCCAGGAGCAGTTTTGTATCCCGAAGCAGTTTCAACTTTTCATCCCTGGAGTCGATGGTCGGGTGAATAACCCACCTTTGGGCCATATGGACTTCTATGTCGAAGATCCTCAGGTGGGTCTTCGATTTTTAATTCCAGAATTTGTTCAAAATATTTTTGATTGTTACGAACTTTGCCCGGCTTAGCTGGCACCGAACTCAGTCCAGCTGATAATTAGCTTTGCTTTGCTGTGTTGGATGTTGCCGACCATGCCCCATCCTTCTCTTTTTCGAGCCTTCTTTGTCCTCCGACCTCATCCGAAGGCCCGAGGGTGGTGGTTCTTCAACCCTCGAAAAGGCCTTTTCTTTATCACTAGTCTTCCATCGTCCATTTATGGATGGAAGAATCAATTTTTTCTTGCTTCTTCTTCGCTTCCTTGGGGTTTTCTTTCTCATTGGGGCGATCCTCGTACCGGCCCCAACGACAACAGTCGAATAGAGGTCGATGATCAGGAGGACTTTCACCAACTGAAGGACATGTCGGTGCCGAAGCAGAAAGAGCTTATAACCGAACAGGTCCTTTATGACGCCGGCCTTAGTTTGGTTTCTCGTCTAGTTATAGTATAGCTGGTTAGTTATTTCTGATTTTTCTTTTACTTGCTGAATTGTACTAATTTCTGTTGTACTTGCAGCCATGCAGCAGAGGATGTGGGTGTTGAGTACCGACATTCATTAGCAAACTGCCAAAAAGAGGGCAGCATCTGAAGCCGGGCCTTCACGACCGTTGAAGAGGCATCAAGCATCCGCTTCAGTCGGTGCTTCTACGTCAATAGTGGAACCTGATGCCCCATCGACATCGATTTCTGAACCTGTTCTAGCATTGTCAGCTCCGACAGTGCTCCCTACTGTGCTGTTCGAGGAAAGGATGGTAAGGGGGGCTACCGAAACAACATCGGCAGTCCCACCACCTGAGGAGGTTCGAGCTAAGGCAAGAGAGCCCGAACAATCTGCGGCTGCGTCAGTTGCTCTTTCAGTCGGGGCGCAGTCAAGCTTAAGCTTCCCCTCGCTTTCAAATGTGGGGCCACCGACAACAGACCAGGCGAAAGCTCTGGTGGCATCGGCGAATGATGCAGTATCGGAGGGCCACACGATGTACTTCGACCTCCAAGTGCTCATCGATGAATCGGCCCTGGCTAATTCTGTACTGGCCAAGCAACTGTGCCAGGCGACTCTCCTTCCGATCGATTGGGAGCGTCGGAGAAACGATTGGTGGTCGAAATATTTTTGTCCTTTTATCCGACCATCATCAGGGTAAGTCTCTTTGATAAACTTTCTTTCTTCTTTTCTTCTTCTTTGTTTTTTTTATAACCTAACTTATCCTCTGTCTGCAGTTGATCCACGACATGTCTGACTTGGAGGTCGGCTACACGAAGTTCGCCGACATCCACAGCGTGTGGAAGAATAAGGTGGCAGCCACCAATACTGAGAAAGTGACTGCACTTGAACAACTCAAGTCGGTAGCGGAGTGAAAAGCCAAACTTCAGGAGGAGGTTTTCTGACTCACTGACGACTTGACATCCTCGGAGGCCAAACTTACGTCGGCTCGCAAGGCTATTTTGGCTTTTGAATCACAGGTCAAGAGCAAGAAGCATTCTATCCACTGACTTTGATAAGAGCGAGACGGATGTATTGAAGAGCTCAAAATCGAATGTGGACGTCATCGGGCTAGCCTGAAAAGGTTGGCACTGATCGAAGAAGAATTGTCCTCTGCTCGAGCTGATGCTGATTTGACCAAGGCGAAAGCAGAGTCGGTAAGAGAAGCACTGGGTCGGACAGTTGAGGATTTTTGAGATTCGAAAAAATACAGGAAAGAGATCCTCGAAAATGGCTTCACTTCGTATTGTGTCGGGTATGAAGACGATCGAGATACGGTCAGAAAATTATATCCAGACCTCGACTTTAGCAGCATCGTCCCTCCAAGATCGGAAGATGGAGTTGCTGAAGAAGAAGCCACTCCAATTCAAGAAGAAGCACTGACTGAGCCGAAATTGCTCAAGTCGGGGATGCTACACCCGAGCAAAGGAACGATGACGAAGCTTAGTCGGTGTATTTTGCTTTCTCTTTTTATAATCTGACACTTGTAGTCGGACGTCGGTCCAATTTTGTAACTCTTTTTGATAATGAATGAAAGCATCTTCTTTCAAATTTTGACTCTTGTTTTGCTTGTTAATAATGCCTGCAATGTCTGTAATGTAGAATAATCACCGAACATTAATCGGTTGTCCAATCATTTGGTAGGACTTGTAGAATATTCGTTAGTCACATAATCATTTTGACATACTTAATAAAATTAGAATAACGACTGTAGGTCGAATACCCATGCCCGACATTTGGTCGGGCTTGTACGTCAAATTATCTGATAATCGATAGTAAGTCGAATATCTTTCGACTGACCGTAGCCTAGTCGGTATAATTCTAATCCGATCTTGGTCGTTTTGGTATTTTTCATTCTGCTTAGTTAGGACTAAGTCGGCATATTAGTCTTTCGACTGTAGTCAATTTTTGCAATGAAAAGCTGACATTGAGAACCGAAATATAGTCGGCAGTTTGATTTTTGTAGCGAAGCCTGTAATCGATGTCAGTTATTGCAGGAGAACCGAGATACAGTTGTCATTGAAGCAATTGATTCTTCATATCTAAGTACAGAAAACAACTCGGCTTTGGGAATGAAAGCCGACATTTAGTCGGTAGTTGATAAAATTTATCAAAGATTTGTGATTCTAAAATTTCGATTGTATTTCAAATAATGTACATATCGATGATTTTATTGATAATACATCTTCAAATTATCGACAATCCATGTTTGGAGAATCACTGACCCTTCAAGAGTTTTCAGTCGATATGCGTCCGGTCTAAGAGTCTCGAATATTCTGTAAGATCCTTCCCAGTTCGGAGATAATTTTCTTTTATCCAAAGACTTTGATACTTCTGCTTTTCTTAAGACCAAAATTTCTTGATCGGAAGATCTTCGGCTTGACTCTTGCATTATAATACCGGGCTATCCTTTGCCGATATGTAGCCATTCGAATTTGAGCTTGTTGTCGGTGTTCTGGAAGGAGATCTAAATCGGCTCTCTGACATTTAGAGTTGCTCGATTCACAATATTGTTCGACTCTTGTTGATGGCAATCTGATCTCGAGCGGTATCATTGCTTCTATTCCATAAGCTAAATTGAAGGGAGATTCTCCTGTCGGTATGCGAAGAGTTGTCTGATATGCCCATAAGATCGGATATAGTTCTTCCACCTAGAGGCCTTTGCTTCATTCAGTCAGATTTTCAATCCATGTAGGATTGTCTGATTGGTCACTTTCACTTCACCATTTGATTATGGATGGCTGATCGAAGTGAGTTTGTACATAATATAAAACTTCGCACAAAGCTCTCTGAAATTTTGATTGTCAAATTATCGACCTTTATTGGTGATGATGGTGTGTGGCAAACTGAATCTGTAAATGATGAATTTCTGAATGAAGTCTTCCATCTTACTTTCGATGATTTGCATCAGAGGTTCGACTTCTATCCATTTGGTAAAGTAGTCGATGACAATCACTATGAATTTTCTCTAACCAGATGTCGAAGGAAAAGGATCAAGTATGTCAATCTCTCATTGTATGAAGGGTCATGGTGCTACAATCAATGTCAACTGACTAGCCAACTGATGTTGTATATTTGCATATTTTTGACATGGTCCACATCTTCGGACGAGTTCAGCTGCATCTTTTTTCATGGTGGGCCAATAATATCCTTGTCGCAGGACTTTATAAGCTAGAGACTTGCCCCCCAAGTAATTTCTATAAATTTTTTCGTGTACTTCTTTAAGTGTATAGTCGGCATCTGTAGGTCCCAAATACTTCAGTATGGAGAGAGAGAAGGATCTTTTGTATAGATGACCATTTATCATCACATATTGAGAGGCTGTCCATCGGAGTCATTTCGCCTCTAAAGAATCTACAGGAAGGGTCCCATCAATCAGGTATTAAATGATCGGATCCATCCAACTCAATTCGATAGTAAGCTGCAATACTTCTTCGACTTTGTTAATGCTCAGCTGCTCGAAACATTCAACAAATGTTCGACCCAGTGAGTTGAAAGCAATAGTAGCCGGTCGTGAAAGTATGTTGGCCCAAACATTCTCGATTCTGAGGATGTGAAAGATCTCGAAATGTTTCAAGCTCGCCGTAATATCTTTCACTTTTTGAAGGCACTTCATCATAATAGGATCTCGGATTTCAAATTTACCCTTGATCTGTTCAGCAATCAGTTGTGAGTCGATGAAGATCTTCAAACTGTCGATCTCGAGCTCTTTGGCTATTTTCAAGCCGGCCAAAAGTGCTTCATATTCTGCTTGGTTATTTAAAGCTTTAAAATTGAACCGAAGGATGTATTCGGTGACTACCTCTTCAAAATTTATGAGTATAAGACCAGCTCCACTATCCTGTGCATTAGATGCTCCGTCAATGTGCAACATCCAGTGCTCTATTGTAGCTCGGTCCCAATGGTTAAGGGGAGAAAAATTTCTTCTTCCACTGTGACAGCATCTCCTGTGAAGCCGACCAATGATGTTGAAACTCTTCTAAGTCGGTTATTTGGCAGTCGCATTCAGAAGAAAGTCAAATAAAATAAAATATCAGTCGAGCTTCCATTATCTACAAAGATTTTTTTTACATCATATTTTACTATCATTGCCGAAATAATAACAGTATCATCATGGAGAGTCTGAATTCTCCGAACATCTTCTTTCGAAAAAGTTATTATATTATCGAGTCATCGCCGCTTTGCCGACTCATCTTCGGAAGTTGCCCCTCTGTCCAGTCGTCTGGAGATCATGTTGATCACTCCTACAGTCGATTGATTATTTACAGCCTCCCCAGTTTGCAGTTGAGGTCGTCAATCAGCCGGAGGTTGAGTCGGTGGATCTCTCCAGTATTTGCCGAGGTAGCCTCATCGAATCAGGGCTTCTATCTCGTCCCTGAGTTGGATGCATTGTTCGGTATCGTGACCGTGATCATGGTGAAACCGACAATGCTTCTTTCGATCGTGGTTCCTTGGCAATGCTTTCATCGATGGGGGGTGTCGTAGATATTCTGCTCCTTCAATCTCCATAAAGATCTGCGCATGAGGAGTGAAAGAGGAGTATAGGAGTTATACCAGTCGTAACTCGACCTTGGACTCTATCGTCTGGGTGAAACCCGCTTATTGGATGGTGGCCGACTTGAATCAGTCGGAGCTCCTTCCTTCTTTTGTTTCTTTTTCTTTTGACTTTTGCCTTCTGCCTGGCGTTGGTCAGAAGCTTCTTCATCCGCACGCATATATTTGTATGCACGCTCCAAAAATTTGATATAAGTCCGAGGGAGAGTCTTGTCCAAAAAATATATAAATTGAGATCTCCTCAGATCTCTTTTCATGGCTGAAATAGCCATGTTTTCATTGAGGTCTTTGACCTCAAGCGTGGCCACATTAAAACGAGCCACGAAATCCCGAAGTGTTTCAGTCTCTCCTTATTTAATCGAGAAGAGACTATCAGAAGTGCATGGCGGCTTTCGATTGGTACTGAAGTGAGCCACGAAAGAATGTTCTAGCTGTCCGAAAAAATATATGCTTTTCGACTAAAGTCCGAAGTACCAAACTCGAGCAGCTTTTCGAAGAGTTGTCGGAAAGTCGATGCATAAGAAGACGTCGGTGGCCCCCTGAATCGTCATGAGAGCCTTGTAGCTCTCAAGGTGATCGATCAGATCAGTGGATCCGTCGTATGGGTCCACCTGAGGCATCTTGAACCGAGATGGGATCGATTAGTCCAAGATATGCTGAGAAAGTGGCTGGGCGGTGTGGAAGTCATAGTCATTGGAGAACTTCCGACCTTCCACTTGAAGCTAAGCAAGTTGGCAATTGATCTGTTAAAATTTACGTTCATAATCATCAAGTCGCCATTGAGAAACTCTAGGGGTGGAACCTCTCGATGAGTTAGAGAGGGAAGCAGACGGTGTTTGCAGTCGCTTTTTCTTTCTTGCTCGTTCCAACTAAGAAGGAGAGAGACGCTGTGAATGGTGGGTAGCATGTTGAGAGTGCCGCGAGTGTCACTGCTCGTCCCGATGAGAGAGCCGAGATGGCCGCTCTGGTGAAGGAGATTGTGATCACCGTGGATGACGGCGGCTGTGCCTAGATGGCATCGACTACGCTACCAGTTGCTCCACCGGTGGCTGTGGTGGCTGAGTCTGTTGCTGCTAGAGACTTCTGATCGTCTTCGTAAGAACAGTCATCTGTTGCACAAGTGCAGTGCTCTGGATATCTGTGGTGACCACAGGATGTGAGAAAATAGGCTCTGCTACTAGACAAGGGGGAGGAACCTCTTTTCGACGGAAAGAGTGTCTCACCGATCCGGCTACAATCGAATGTTGGGCTCTGATTTTCGTCATGGTGAATATTATCTCTCTAATCCCTTTCTAGCGCACCAATCTGTTGCGGCCAACTCTTCATCGTCTGTCGTCGGGAATGAGCACCTGCAAGACAACGTCTACACTAATCGGATTTGTGTCCGATTGGGACCCTTCGATGCTTAAGTTAGAGAAGAAAGTTGGTGAATAGTAAATGTCAATATTCAGAGTAGCAGAGTTCTGGCCAGAAGTGGCTTACCAGCCCTATTTTTCTTATCCCCTTTTATAGACAAGGTTCTTGTAAACGTCGGATATGGTCCTGTGTTTTATGGTGCTAAATCATCGGACCATAATTACGTAGTGGGTCATTAATTTCTCAATTATAGCGCCGTGATATGTGGCTGGTAACCGTTCGTGACGGTTATGGCACATGGAGCAAATTAGCCGACTGTATGTCGGTAGTGGGCACGACCGTCAATTGATGATTCTGCTATATTATCGGTCACCGACCATAAGTCGGTGACATTTATTCAATCGATTGATGAAGAGTCGGAATCATCAGTTCGGTCGATGCTCCATCGAAGTTGTGCGTTCGGTTAGTCGGTTATATTTGGATCGAAGTCGATCAATCGGAATCATATGTTCAGTTGGTCGGCTATCGTCGAGTTGGAATCGTGGAGACCAAAATCGGGGTCGATGGGTTTACCCCAACAGTACTGCGTGTTGCAGTGCTGGTCATATACAGCAAACAAAAATTAGTGGCCAAAAAAAGAAAAAAATTTAGACATCCTATTAGGATCTATCGTACCAATCGATATTATATAATATGGATACAAAATTAATATATAATCTTGCACCATATGGATATTCGATATATTTTATTATATACTATCATACTGTATATCAATATTATAATAAAATGATATCATATAGAATTTGATATCGGGATAATGAATCTTGTATCCCAGTAACGTTCTCCATTTGAGAGGGGCATATTAATTGATGATATTTAGATTACTACAGCTACATGTATCCTTGAAATGAGAGGCTGCCCCCTGTAATGTACTTTTTTGTGGGTGGGTCTCGTTTTCTTTTGCATGTACATTATTTAGTCCATCATAATCATCAATAGGCTAGGCATGATTGTCAGGTAGGGTACAAATATGAATGGGCATCTTGGGTCCATGACTAGTATCACCCAATTATAGACCTACATTCTGTCATGAAGTTGCTATCATGCTCCATCCATTAGTCAAGTTGCCAATTTACCAACCACAGACAGAGAGAGAGAGTCTTGACGCTTAACGTAAGCTGTGTTTGACGAATGCTAGAAAGATGCCATTGTCAAATCACCGACCTGATAACATTGATGAAATAGAGCCAGTTGGAGCCTCCAAGGAATCTTGCATAGATGGGGACATAATGAACCATGAATATATTGCTTGTCCTTGTCTTGTATCAGAAAGGGTTCATTAGATTTAATCTAATCTTAGAAGCACTTTAATCTATACTATATATAAAGCAACAATTTTGATCCATGAAATAATTCATGCTGATTTAGTCTATCATTTTTTTTTTCCTTCTGAAAGTATCCTTGTAACCCTTCCACCTCTCTTACAATATGTAACTAATTTCTATTTTAATAAATTTGATTAAAAAATTAAATAATCAAAATTCTAGCTTTTGAAAAGGAAATAAAAAAAATAATTAGATTCTAATAATCTTTTTAGGTAGTAATACAAGAGAAAAAATACATCAGATATCCCATTATTTTCTTTACATTTTTATATAATATAATTTAAAATTTATTTTATTTTTTCTTCTCAAGCCTGCATTGCAATTGCGTGCACCCAATTGTTACGTATCTCAAGTATACAATTTCCAAGCCATCATGCCCAAAACCAATCAAAGAGATTCCTTTTTTTTTTTGGTAGAGATTCCTTTTCAATGCATGGCTTTATATTGAAACGATGGAGCACTCCACAAAGGAAATTAAAGACTAGAACAACTTTGTTTGATTCATGTGGGTTCTATTCCAACCTAAGTATATACCCGTAGTTAATAATTATTCTCAAACATATAGGTAACAATTTTGTGGTATCCTAGTGCCTACTGGACCTTCTTGCTGAATTAATTCTAGCATTCATAAAAAAACATGAATAACTTAGGCAAGAGCAATCCAAGTCCAACCCATTATCTTTCTTTAAATCCATAAGCTTGGCCTTAAACACGCGTGAATGACCAAGTGCTATCTATCTTGTTTCCAATAAATGGGAAAACATTGTCACTGGCATCTAATCAACTAGAAGTTGTCTATCATGTTATCATGTGACAGGGCCACTGCCTCAATATTGCAGCCTATATCTATAAAACATAATGTCACGATTGACATGAGATGGATATTTTAGTGCAATAATTTTGTTAAATGGCTCAAGTTGCACTTAGTTGACATAAATGATGGATTGACTTTAACGATCGGTGATAACATCTTTACATCATGTCCACGTCTTCTGTTCGGTACTTTTATGCCTTTCCTAACAGGAGGAACCCTGAGAAAAAGTATGTAACTGATGCAGAAAGAATCACCACAAGCCTCAGTTTTAGAAGTTAGAGCTATCCATGTTGCATGGCTTCTTGGTTATAACCATCACGATGGCTTCCCCTTTTTCTTTTTTTTTTCCTTTTTCCACAACTATTTGGGCATTTGGAGCCTTATGGTCTTAATTTGATGCTTACGTCAAGATGAGGAAGAAACCAAAAAAAAAAAAGGCTTCGTATAAATAATTATTGACCCTTGGTGCCTAGTCCGTGACGAGCCAATTGTTGCCGCAGTTGCATGTGCACATGGTCCAGGTTCATATGGATGGTTGCGCGTTATAGTTGTACCCCCCGATAGAGTATAGAAGGAGGGATAGGAATGGTAATGAATGGAATTTGAGCCGGGTCAGTCAGTATATATATCCGTTTTATAATTAAATATTTTATATTCATATTCGTTTCATATCCATTTCGAATCGGATCAGATCAAATAAAAGTACGGATCATATTGGATCGACTACATAAGATAGATTGGATCATATCAGATGAGATTGAATATGAAACTCACCATAATATAAATTTTATAAAATAATTATAATTTAAAAAAAATTAAAATAAAATTATATCAGTTCGAGTTCGAAATAAAGATGTCATTATCTATATTTATTCGAATTTATTTTGAATATTTTTTTAAAATTTATTTTCGATCTAGATTTTAATCAGATAAGATAAAATTTATCTCATTTGGATTGGATCTGATAAAAAATTTAATGGACCGACTACAATTATTATTCTTAAATAGGAGCCTTTAACAGGGAAGTTGACTGAATGATATTTTATGTGACCAACCACATAAGTTCAATATCACGGCACTCTACCGTATGCTTTTTTAAATATTTTATTTCTCGATTCTCCATATATGTTTATACTCAATTGTTTTAATTTATCTCCTTTATCCAAAAAAAAAATTGAGTAATTACAGTGAGATGGTGGTGAGGGTAAATCATATGAAGATGGAGAACAAATTTGAGGTGGGAATGAACAATTTAGAGGTTTACGATGAAATTTTAGAATAATAGCATGAACATCCAAATCTGGCCGCAGGGCATTACTCACAACTGACGTGGAAGCAGGGCCTTGTGAACTAGCTGTGAATTGGCCGGTAGCCCCTCCTGGGGCCCATTTGGATGGCTGGACTTGAGACTTTTATTCTCATCACCTGCATCCACGGAGCTCCCCACATGCTCTCATAAGCCTTTCCGGTGATAGGTGTTGTTGCCACTCTCGATTTGTTTAGCATCCTCCTCCAATACATACGCTTGCATAGCTAACCGATTTGTCGCCCAATACCTCATAACCATTAATTTAATGGACAATTTGAATATTCTAAAGTTACCTTTTACAAATTTATAAGAATAAATCATATATATTATATTTATATAGTTGAATTTAATAAAATTCTAGATAATTTAAAATAATAACTTGATGGCAAGTATTAGTAAGGTATACTGAACTGTCATGATCCAAATGGTTTGAAGTATTCCCAAATAAATCCATCAAGAAATAAGATAATTTGGTCTGTCAAAATGGCTTATTCCAATAAAACCCTCCAATTTCCCTTGTCACATTCGACTTCAATGATTTGATTCCCCTTCCCTCTCCCCCCTCTTATTTGAACCTTAGCCAACACCCAAGCTCTCGATCTACGCTGATATTGATTGGTGGTGTGAGAAACCGCCTCATATTAGGGATTGGAGTTAATGATAACGTGGGCTTTCTAGATATGCGATTCATAAAAAAATTCAAACAGAGATAACTCGGACGAAAATCCTCCGACGTTTAAGTCAAAATTTATTCAACAAAAAGAAGAGCGTGAAAGTTAGAGTTATTATGTTTTTTTTTTGGATTTTACTTTTTATCTTTTTTATGATGGAGAGTTGGAGTTTCATTTGGCAAGTTAGTTAATACGATCCTGGACGATCAAAATATGATTTGTTGGGTATGAGATTGTCGTTCAGTACTTTTGAGATGTGATGCTTGCTGTTGCTTTATTAATCTAGCGGCAACTGTTGTCTGGCAGATGTTGTATTTTGAATAGAATTGTCAATCTGAATATTATAGAGACGAAAATTAGTTCGCGACGACTAGGAGTCGGTCGTTTTGTGCTGCAGTCAAGACGAGTTCAATGACACCTGAGTAATCGGCCGGTGGGAGTCATCGGTAATGACGTATAGAGGTGATCGAGCTACCATTGATTAACAGAGCTCAAGTCGGATGGTTGCGAAGGACTATTCGATGAAGATAACAACTGATTTTAGATCGATGAAGAAAATAATAGCCGACTTTGAATCGGCGAAGGTTCCAATTGATGAGCTTATTAGACATAGTCATTTTGGATTTTGAATTTTTTCATAAAATCGATTCGTATAAAATTTTTTTTAATATTAATATTATTGATATCGATTAACTTCAATATCATTGTTATCTTCTATAAGCATTCGAACCAACATTTTTTTTTTTTTTTTTTCCTTCTCCCCCCCTCTTCGGATCCTTTTATCTTCAGCCCACTCTGTCCAATGAGATACGTTAGCTTAGTTATTTGGTTTTTTTCTTTCTTTTTTTTTTAAGAGCAACTTCTAGATTCCATGTTTTTTTTTTTTTTTTTGATAAAGAGATTCAATGCCTTGAAGTAGCAAATACGCAAAACAAATGATATTAATTTTTATAAATATTTCTGTTCTTGAACAATATTTTGTTGACTTGAATCATTGCCTGCTTGATTCAATCAGCAAATGAATTGTGTACGGCTCTAAAACTAAGTTCTGAAATATAAACGATATTAAATTGGAGCGATGCATGCGCGTGACACGCTTGTAGGTCGAGAATAACTTCGCTAAATTAATTATCAGGAATATCCTTCCTCAGTACTCACCAACAATGACGCGGTCTGTTAGAGTCTTAGAGTCTAGAGATGGTTGGGTGATAATATCAGGCTTTGTCCTTTTCTTAATCTTAATTTATTATTGTACAGATATAAAGGGGGTAACGGCTTTCCTCGAGAAGGGTTAGCGGCCGTACACGGAAGTAACGATACGGCCGTCCGACGAGTCCTCATCCCTCACGCCGTGGTGGGCCCCACGCTTTCCTCTTCATCAAAAAGCGAGAGGATTCCTTCCCCCCGATGTCCTCCCCCCACCGAGCAATCCCTGTAAACGCCCCTCTCCATGCATGATATCACCAAACTGCCACCCCCGCGTCCCTCCACATCACAGCAAAAGAATTATCCCTGATTCCATGCTTCTTGAAACACTGGAAGTGATGTTCATATATGTGATTTAAGTTGGCCAACTAATCTTCGAATGGCTATTTGCTGGTTCAGTAGATCATGAGACTTTATAATTTACTTTGAAATTTATGATGGCATGTTCAAGGAAAGACAGTGATTACATATTAATGGTGATGTTGCTTGCTATTTAATAGTAGTGGTGTTTATAGTGTTTATTATCAAAAATATTTTATATGATATCATTATTATTTATTGCTTACCATAATCTTAATTTTATAGTTTTTATAATTAAACTTTTAGATTTTATTTTGGCTACATAGCTCACCAGTGCGATACGCTGATACTTTGGATCATTCTTAATATCGGATTCCATACACTAAATTATATTCAATAGTGCAAACTAAATCTAAATATAAGCAATAAATATATAATTTAATATTTATTTATTTGTTATTTAAGAGTAAGTGTCATGGATGATTGAAGTTGAGATTTGTATTTTATGAAGTATGATTGCCGCAAAATATATTAATAAAATTAGCATTGAAATCATTATCACTATACAAATATGGAGCCCAGCAAATATCATATTCAAATATGCAATAGAAATGTTTAAGCTACATTATCATAATTAACTTAACTTGCATTCTTAATTTTGTTTAAAATTCTATGACATTGACAGGGGGTCCTAGCTCCAGTTTCAAAGTTATCAATTAAAAGGACTATAGCAAGCTATGCAATATAAATAAATTTAAACTTAGAATACTGAAAGCAATTATCAATGCAACTAAAGGCAAAAAATATAGATGCTAAGAAAAATTTAACATAAGTGATAACTAGTAGCTTATTAACTTGCTACCAAAAGGGTTTAGTCATCTATGATTCTCTCTTTAATTTTAATGATATGCGGCTATATTTACACATCCTTTTAGGATTCAATTGTGAAACTTTTTATGAAAGAATTTTTGGATTGAATAATTATAGGATTAAGTGTTTCCGGTATGCATTACTCTAAAACTTAGCTAGAATGTTATCCATTTATTCTTTTGAGAAAAAAAATGCCGTGCATTCTAGATCAATTCATTTACTATAATCAAGCATACCTAATATTAGCCCTTATAGTTAGGTTCCTTCAAAGTTTTATTAGCTTTCATCAGCTCTCTCCATTCTAGTTTAATGATTTTAGCTAAATTCAGTACAAAAAATCAATAAATAAAAATCTAACCCAATTATTATTATAACGTAAATGGCTAAAGCTCATATTCAACTCATTCACAAGCAAATTAAACATAACTTAGGCTAAATATTACCAATATACATAATGACTAAAAATGACTCGATGAAGGAGATACATAAAGTTGTATGTAAGGATTTAGATTTTAAATTTATATCATCATATTCGGTATATTCCCCATCAGATTACAGCATTGGCCCCTAAAAAAAAAGAATAAAGAAAATTAAGAATAGAAAATAAAAAAAAAAAAAAATTCCTATCCCTTTTTTTAAGTGTGGGGGAGTGGTAATCTGGAAATAAAAACCATCATTATGGGCAGTAGTAGGAGAAGAGTCGGCCTGAATCGGAAATGAACTCGTTTGTCCCCCGGCCTGGGCGGCGTCCCACGTTACTTCCCCCCGGCCTCTCTCTCTGCTGCATCCATTCCCTCTCGTCCCCTCTTTCCTCCCTCCCTCCAAACCCTAACCCTCATTCTTCAAATCTTCGCTCCCTACTCTTAGAGGAAGATCCATTCCTCGCCTCCAGTACCGGAGATATTGAGCTCACTGGTTGCCGTTTCTTCTCCTTTCTTTTGATCTCGTTAGAGGAAGGAAGAGGACTGGAAAAGTTTTCGAACCAATTCTTGCGAATCTTTCGAATTTCCAAGGATTAATGATACTTTATTCTAGCTTTTTCTAGTTTTATTTCTTTATTTTGGCGTGAGGCCGTGATTCTGCTCGGATCTGCGGTGATGCGCGAGTTCTGAGGCTCTGTGAGCTTCTGTTTGGGGCGTTCCGTGGGGTTTGTCAGAACTGGCGAAATGTAGGCGAAATGGAGAGGGTTTTGGGTGCGTCACCGAGCTTTCTGTTTGATTTGCACTTCAAGATTTTATCGCCTTAGACAGGCTTAGGTTAACAGTTTGTGAAGAAAGTTCGAATTTTTTTATCTGTTTTGTAAAAAAGATTCAATTTTTATCGGGAATTCTGTGCGTCTTATTCATTGCGTGAACGTGGGTGTATTACTCGAGGCTTTTAAAAGGGAATATTAGGTTTTTTTTTTTTTTTTTGGGTGTTCTTTGGTTGTGGTTAGTGGTTATTGTGAACGGTGATCTGAACCGATGAAGAGCTTGGATTGCTTTAAAAAGAATTTGAATAGGAACCAAAGACCAAAGAGGAGGCTCTCCCTTGGAGAATATAGGAAGGCGGTGTCATGGTCCAAGTACCTGGTCTCTTCTGGTGGGGAGATTAGACGTGGAGGGGAGGAGGAATGGAGTGCAGATATGTCCCAATTGCTTATTGGGACTAAGTTTGCTTCAGGGCGGCACAGTCGGATTTATCATGGGATTTACAATGATAAAGAGGTGGCCATTAAGTTGATAAGCCAGCCTGAGGAGGATGCGACTCTTGCTGCTTCTCTAGAGCAGCAGTTCACTTCGGAGGTTGCCTTGTTATTTCGTCTCCGGCATCCCAACATAGTCACGGTAATCTTCGTATGCAGAGTTCCATGTTTTAGTTTATACTGGTATCACCACTTGTATGGCATGGGCTATATGGAGAAGCAACTTATGGATGCACATACTATTTAAGATTTTCTTTTAGTTGTAGTTTATCATTCTCTAATTTAATGTTGAATTCAAGGAAATTTTATGGATTCTAAACTTATTGCTTTATAACTTGGGAGTCTAAGATACTACCAAAAAATAAGACAAGAAAGTAGTTTTGAATTCTATTTGTTGGACATCTTAAGTTGGTATTCTCACTGATTCGGACTAATTAAACATGAAAGGAATTAATGCTTCTAAAATCACATAATTTAGCTGATAATGATTATAGAATTTTGAATGTTAAATTCATCACACACAAGTAACTTATGCCATGAGCAAACAAGCCCTATCATTTTTATTCAGCAGAACTGTATCATAGAATACTAATATTTCATCACTGCAATCTTTTCAAATCCCTCTTATGACTTCCATCCTTGTTTTATTAAGCCTTTGACCCCTTGAGGATCTTGTTGAGCCAAGTCACAGCTACCTCTTTACCACAATTTGCAGGTATCTAATGGTCAGTTATCCATTTCACCATCCTCTAACCCAGGAGCTTGTAAACTTCCTTTTATGTACTTATGTCTAACCCAATTCATCTCACTCACTCCACCTTACCATTCTCTTCCCCATTATTCATTTTATATACCCAATAATTTCATTGTTAACAACTTGTTCTCTTCAGTGATTCCTATCTTATTATAAAACACTCCTTATATGTAGTTGCATATGCATCTAATCCACCTCAATCTTGTCCTGTTTTTTGTTTATTTATCTTTATGTTTCATCTGTGATATTTTGAAATTAGATAAAATGACAACGTTGTGCAATCCCTTGGCTGTTTTTGACCGTATCATTTTCTTTTCTATGTGCCATAACGGTTGCATCTTTATATGGCAACTAAGGCCAGATATTTACTGAACCCCTGTTCATTAATGTGTTCCTTTGCAATTCCAGTTTGCTTTCAGCTTGACCTTCATCTTGCCTTATTATTTAACACTATATGATCCAGAAACTAGACACTGTTTGTCTATGGCTTATGTAAGATATATTTGTTTGATACCAGCCGATGGCGTCATCACTTTAAAACCTGTAATCAACCCTCCTCACAACCATATCTCATGACTTGTTGCTGCTTTTATCTCCTTTCCATATAATTATCATAGTCTTTCTTTAAATCCAGAAGTTATGCATGTTCTTTTCCGGTTTACAGAATTATTTAACTACTTGCCTTATCAAAGAACAATATTTGCATGGCCATTGTGATTTGTCTTCATCTTTAGACAACCATGTCACCTGCTTAATAACTTCATTATGTGGTTCATGGATTTATTTTCAATGTAGTCACACAATTTGTGTTTGAACTTCTTTTGCTAAAGATGGGAAGACACCTTGTATGATAAGTTGCACATGTAAGAAATTGTTTTCAACCCAAGACCACTCACTTGTATGGCAGCCTCCATTCTTTAATTTTTTGCATCTCAGATCATTCTATTTTCATTTCTTTTCCTATTTTCACATTATCGTTATTTATAAGAATTATTACACCACTGTCATTCCTTTCAATGTTTGGTTATGTTTTATACTTTGGATATTTAGAAGTAACTGGCTGTGTTTGATGTTGAACATTTCATACATTGGTTGGTTGTTTGTTGGTCCTGTAGTGTAACCTTATCCTCTTCAATTCATTAAAATCAACCATGTATTCATCCTATTATTATAAGACAAGCTGAATACGAGGTGTAGAAAGTGAATTGTTTACATGGTTACAACCATGATATGCCATACCGCATTGTACTAGGTATGGATCTGTATACGATATGGGGGGGCATACCGAGTGGTATACGATATAGGGGGCATACCGACACCCGGTATGCTAGTTCAGCCCCCGTACAAGCTGTATTGACACAATAACAGAGTGCACCGATATGAGGCTTGGTACCGAAATGGCATATCTTGGTTACATTAATCTAATAAGCCCATGGGCATAAGCCTGTAACCCCTCACCGATAAAATTTGGATACATGTAAGCTTATGGTGTATTTCATTGCATAAAAAACTATATCTCGTGAGCATTTCTAAACCTGTCTCCCACCTAGAACCGATCCCCCTCTCCAACTTTTTAAAAGTTACAACACACCATGCTTAAAGAGTTTTCTTGTTATATATGAGTATTGATGAAAGAGTGCATGATTTGCTCAAGAGTACTAGAGTTGCAAAGAAACAGAGCGTAGGATGGGTGGTGAGCAAGGGAATTAATGGTCAAATGCATTGCCTACATGTGAAAAATCAAACTATTGTCTAGGTTGCACCCTAGTTATCAAAAATGACACGCATGTTATATAGAAAAGCATTTGGATGAATGTCGTATGACGTTTGTTTTATACTTAAGCTAGCGATGATAACCCTCACTGATATGATTGATGAAGATTGTTCTAGGAAGACCTAGAAGCTAGTGATACGAATATGTTACCTAGACCCTTCACTAGACTGAAGTGTTGGGCACCCCACAGATATGACACCGGTAAGTATCCATGAGAAAAAGTTCCTAAAGATTAGAAAACTGTGGCACTTAGAGAAGTACATGCACCCAAGACATACCGAGGTTCCATATGACATAGTAGTAGAATTAGATTTGTTGGATTAGCAATCATTTGTCATCACTGATAGCTCTTAGCAATCAAGCAAGCTGAGAAGAAGATGAGTTACTCAAAGATGACACCAGTGAGGTATTGATGGACGACCTAGACGGACAGACAGAATTTGAAGAGGATTTGCAACAAACTACCTCACTATATGCCTGGCAAGCATGGTATCTATGCAAAAGATGGTAAAATGGATAGCACCCCTAGCTAGTGAGACCGAGCAAGATTTGTTAAGGTTCACCATTTGCAGAAGGAAACTAATATGAAGCTGCATTGGCTTGTCTGGGAAACTTCCAATAGATCCATTAATGCTAGTTTCTTCCACTCTGTAGTATAAGATTTTCCTTCTATGATCATTTTGGTGTGATCAAGATAATGCATGCACTTGTCTCTCTCTGCAGTTTGTTGCATCATGCAAGAAACCTCCAGTTTTCTGCATCATCACTGAGTACATGGCAGGTGGTTCTCTTCGGAAATATCTCCACAAGCAAGAGCCTCACTCACTCCCTCTGAAGGTGGTCTTGAAATTATCCCTTGATATTGCTCGTGGAATGAATTATCTTCATTCTCAGGGAATCCTCCATAGGGATCTGAAGTCAGAAAATATTCTTCTTGGGGAAGATATGTCTGTGAAGGTAGCAGATTTTGGAATCTCATGCTTGGAATCTCAGTGTGGCAGTGGGAAGGGGTTCACAAGTACTTATCGATGGATGGCCCCTGAAATGATCAAGGAAAAAGGTCATACAAGAAAAGTTGATATATACAGTTTTGGCATTGTTCTTTGGGAATTACTGACAGCATTGATCCCATTCCAAGACATGACTCCTGAACAGGCTGCTTATGCTGTTGCCCAGAAGGTATGATCGTATAGGTTCCAATGATGTGATAATATATTCATAATTTGCATTAATTTCGAGCAAGTTCTTAGATGTCAGACGCGTCCATATGGAGATCTTTTCCTTTTTCTTTACTGTCAGTGATTATACATGGACTTCATTGGATAAGTTGCTCTTGGTTTCATGCTGATCATGTTGTTGTGTCTCTTGGATTGATATATTGTGTGTTGAAGATAAAATATATTACAACCGTGGAAACAAGGAGTTTATTGGTTTCTTTGTCTCTTTACCTGTGGCCTGCTGCATGTATGTTGCCACTTTATGGCTACTTGGTGGCAGCATGTGGAACCAGAAAGAGAGATTGTATGGACGCCACTTTGAGAGCATTTTTCCCATGGTTGCCTAGTTATTCTTTGTATTTTGGTTTCATGGATTAGTAGGTATATGTCAACTAGCTGATTAGGATGACTATTATTATTATTAATGTACTGTTTTTGTGACTATGTTACTGAGTTAGCTAAAAGCATTAATCTTCTTTTTTTATCAGCATTCATTCATTAATTTGTTAAGCTTGTTCATGTATCTCTCAACTCCATTGATTGTTGCAGAATGCTAGACCACCTTTGCCTGCTGCTTGTCCTCTGGCATTAAGTCATCTCATCACTCAGTGCTGGGCAACCAACCCTGATAAAAGACCTCAATTTGAGGAGATTGTAGCTATACTTGAGAGCTACAAACAAGCTTTTGATAAGGATCCTGCTTTTTTCTTGTCCTACAAGCCTGTTCGGAAGCAGACTTTTCTTGGATGCTTTCCAAGGTGTATTGCTGTTGGGAAGTCCTCCTCTTGAAGCATAAGACTATTCTATGTTTCTATGCAGTGTGACTTGTACCATATTTTTCCGATCATGCCAGTTTTCGCTTAATATTAGCCTCATAAATTAGATGAAGGCTTTACCATAATCTAGGTTTGTATCTTTAAACCTATGTTTAGTTTCGTGGTATGTGATTGATATTGGAGAAATCAAGTCAGGAAAGCAGGCAAAAGCAACATGACAGGGGTGATAAAGCAAATGCATTGCGGTATCTTATGGGAAAAAAAGCAAGTTACAATGCAGTGAGCTTGTTTATTGATACTGAATTTGTTGTAGGGTACAAAATGCATTGAGCTACTGTAATTGTAACATAATTGAAGCTCAAATTCAGGTGGAAATTTTGCTAGTGGTTTCTAGAACTGTCACAATTCTGTTATCCTAGATTTCTTTCGAGTTACCATCGGGTTAAGATAGTCTTCTTCTAGTGTCTATGGTACCTGGTTAGCAGGAACATGCTTTGCAATAAAGTTAAACATGCTGGTAAATTTATGTACCAGTAGTTTTCTTAAAATTTTGAATCCATTTTTTATCCACCTCACTTTTTGTTGATCTACTCCATTCAACTATTGCTGATTTCTGCATTGCTTTAGGTAACTGGCAACCACTGGATGGAAGAAGAATACAACCATGCTTGTGTATTTTACTGGTAACAGGTTAAGGATTTGGTAATTTAATCTTCTGCTTTATTAATAACCCAAGCCTAAATAGTTGATGGCTTTAAAGAATAAATACATGGATGTCACTTGATATCGGCTTTATTTTATGAGGCGTGAGGAGAGCTTCAACAGAGGGGATTTGAAATGGGCTCGTTTCAGTGATACGTGACACCGTATAGTGCGATCAATTAAAATTTTAGACTGTGTTAGTTAGAATTGAAAGAAAATTAGGCTATCAAATAAAATTTATTAATTTTAGCTAAGATTTTTTTTTAAATAAATTATAGCCTTTAGAACAAACTTTACAATTCTAAATCTTATCCCACTGATTTTAGCTTTTTTTTTAAAAAAAAAATCCCAGGTATATATATATATATATATATATATATATATATATATATATAATTTTAATTTAGATATGATATGTTTTTGTAAAAAAATATAGCACTTAAAATAGGCTTTACAATTCTTAATTTTATGTATGAAATTTAAAATTTATAGCCTTTAAAATAAACATTACATTCAAATCTCGAACAATCACATAAAATCTTCTAAATATTAGCCACGATGTTTTTGAAAATTAAAGCAAACTTCACAATTCGATATCCCATCCCAAAGCTACCAAATAAATTTTATTAATTTGAGCCATGATTTACAAATAAAATGTGGATAGGTAGTTTGGTGCTCTTACTATAAAGTACGATAATTTACAAATAAAATATATATTGCTAAAGCTAGTCCTATAAGTGATAAAAGGTCGTCCGGCGATAGTCGGTCCTGTCTAAACTCAACTAGGTTTTGGTCCCCATCTAACGATAAAAAAATCGTACCTAAGCGTTCTATCTATTTGCCATGCTTGCATCTACCCCGGTCACTTTCTTACCTACCGATCATTGATTCTGGTCATCTTTCGCTAATTCGACCCGTGATCTTGAAGCAACCCTTACTTTAGTGATCAGTAAACTTTGGATAAAAATTTTTGCGATTACAAATAGCTTCATCATCTTCATCACGGGCAGGAGATCTTGTATCATGGTACCAAGTTTCTTTCAATTGTTGAGCATTAAAAAGAAAAGTTTGCTGGAGTTGTTCAACTGGCAAACTCCACCATCCTCCAAGCCAGAAGTCGTTAATGACTTCATTCTAAGATGTGGGGGGGCGTGTCCCTGTTTCCGGGACCTGGCGGTAGATGCATGTCATATGCCACGCGTGAACCGCTCCTAACAATGAAAGGTACTAAGTTGGTCATTTAATCTCAACCTACCGGTGGGCCCCAAGACATTAACAAAGAAATATATATTGATTTTAATCATATCTCCATCTAGGGAAGCAATTCCGAGAGGATAGTGAAGAAAAGGATGAATAAACTAAATGCTCGTGACTGGGAATTAAATGTGTGCGATACTGTTGGAACCGCACTGATTGGAATTAAATGTGTGTGATGCTGTTGGGGTTTTTTTTTTTTTGTGTGTTTGGGGTGGAGGGGGAGGCGGGCGTAGATTTGAAATAAATAAATACTGATAATAGTACAATCCGCTTCGAATATAAATTGAATATATATAATTTTTTATAAATCTCATTTTCTTTGAGAGAAAAAGAATGATTCGTATGAAATAAATTCATTATTGTAATTTTAATCTGGCTTGATCCGTGCAACCCCGACTCTACTTATCCCACCTTGCCTCTTAGCCAAGTACAGAGCCAGTATGATGATAGGCTATTGGACCCATTCTCGATTTGTTGCCATCTCCAGCGGGAGTAGGGGACCAAACCTTGAAAACTGGGGCATCAAGTGCATAAAATTTCGGTTTCTCAAAATAGAAAAGGATTACATAATATTTCTTTTGAAAAAAGATAAATTTTTAAGATTATTACAAACACATAAGTTATCATCATAATATTACCCTCAAACTTTTGTATCCTTTAGTGGGCAACTACTAGTCTGATATTACTCCCTTTCGAATAAAGATATGATGACTTATATGCATTCCTCGAAGTTTAAGATGAAACTAATTACGAACGGGGGCAAACTATCTGTCTTAAGATCTTCAAGCTTTTCCTCAAAAAGACCGACGACCTCAATTCCATGGCAAAGCTGTATTGCACGCTTTTTAAAATCTAGTTTCCAAACTCTTCTATTTTTCACCTGACCAATTGCTGAACTGTGTTAGATATGGAACTTGTAACTGTATAACATCACATTTCTTTGCACTCAAGCTATATATAATGCATAATTTCTGCAAAACAGGAAGGTGCTAGTACTGTGTACAAAGCTCCCATGTTAGCATAGTAATGATACTGAGCTAAAGCCACATTTTTGATCCGATTAAGTATAAACTAATTGTCAATAGTGATAAAATTATCATCACATGAAAAGGTAACAACGTGCTCTTATGGAGTCTTCAACTACAGGGGCCCAAGCACAGCCAATCGAACATCAAATTAGAGGACAAAAATTTAACCCAAAGAGAGAACAAAAGGGAAGAAATGAGTACAAAATTAAATCGAACCATGCCATGGTGGAAGGTAGGAGGTAGGCATCACCCAGTTCTCATTCACTCATTTCATTATGGGCCTTAACATGATGACAGTTTTGTCCTTCGTACATACAGCCCAACCGTAGGGGAACTTACGGATTTGATAAATACACACCTCCGTTTCCAGGATACACTCCCTTGGGAGGAAACATCAGTGACAAGGGAGTACGTTTAAGAAAATATGGACGTGAATATATGATTTCCCTTTCCAATTAAGAAGCGGTTAATGGATCTCTATCCACCGGTCCCTCTCCAGATTGGGGTCTCCCAAACGAACGGCATGGATCTCATCAAAGCCGTAAATCGTCCCTCCTGCACGAATATCGGTGAAGCACTCTACTTCGTTGCAACTCGCTCCTTTCCGGATCGTTTCAGCAGCTCCTCCGGTACATGTTATTGAACTAGTTCCATCACATGATCAATTGGACAGATTTGTGACTTGTGAGCTGTAGATAGATCACGTGTTAATTTGTCGTATCCTGAAGGCTTGGTAAGTTATATTGTTCCTGGGTAACAGCAGATTTGCGAGCCCGCCACAAAAACGAAGGCGACTTCGCTTTGGTACGGAGTATTCAACCTTCGGATCACAGCCGTAGATGGTTTTTTAAAGACGGGTCCACCGTCAACGGCCGACCGGATGAGAAGGACCACCGGAAACAGCTGGGCAGCCACTATCTTTCCAAGTTACAAGCGCGTTGGGGCGGCCCCGATCGGGACCTCCCGCCCAATTCCACGTCTCCCATCACCGCCCCGTGACCTCACCTCCACCCATGTAGGGGCCCTCGCAATTTGCACTAAAATAGTAAAACACCCTCGCTTTGTACCTATTGATGTCTTATTCATGCGTATAATTTTATCAAATGAGAGATCGTGACTATACCAATGAAAACGAGCAATGCAATGTTACCGTAGCTTATACGTGCATGGACAATACTCTAACACGTGGCAAGAGAGCATTGGTCCAACTTGCAGCTTTGCTGCCAACCATAATGGGTCGATTAATTGTAGAGTTTCCAAGTCAGCTATCACCAACTTGATTAACTCTCTTAACCGACGTTTAAAATTATTTTTTAATGAAACATATATTGCTGATATAACAAATGTGCTCCAACATCAGAGCATGAGATAACAAAGGAAAGTCTTGCATGTCAGTAGACTAATGGTCATTATAACCACTACTACTAATAACCATTACAATTACTATTACATTATATAAAGAGAGCCGAAGATTAGATGAGGCAGAGACCATTTTAACATTGCAGTGCAAGTTAGTAGTTGGAGTCCGTCTTTATATCTGTTTTTTTCATGCCGGTATCCATCATTGTCCATCGAAAAGAAGATGGCAGCAATTGGATAAGTATATTTAATTGGAAGATGGTATTGATCTGGATTAGATCGAATAGTAACGGACTGTTACCAATACTGTAACAGTAAATAGCGGTTATTACGGAAGCAAAAGGCCAATGTAACAGGATAAAAGTCTTTATTGAGGAATGGTGTACCCAGCTCATGGGGAAGGGAGGTGATGGGACGCTATCCTCTTTTTGTTCCCCTCTGGTGGTTCGCCAATTCGTGCCACCAACCCTAGACTTTTGGGATTTTCCCTTCGTCCGCTCTTAGGGGATCCATCCGTCATTTCAAATATCTTCATATCCATTTTCGTAAACCCGCAAACCAACTCATGAATCACAGCCGTTCATCACCTGGTCACCAAGGGCAAATCCGTCATTTACGTCGAAAATAACGGATTAATTAGATTTGGTGGTACCGGAGGTTCTGCTTTGCTTCATGAGAAAAAATATTCCACTACTCGAATCTTGTTAATTTTTTTATTAGAATGGAATAATTAATTTTCCATTATTTTAGTTGTGAATTCCGATTTGGCTCCCTTACGTTATATTATATGTGAGAGAGCCTAGAATTCCGCTCTCCGTGGTTTCTCTCTCTTTGAGATTTCTACAGAAAGGGCGAAAATCTGCGAAGCTTCCTCTAATGGCGGGGTTTTAGGGTACGACCTCTTTCTCTCTCTGGATTTTATTTTCTTTTTTGCCTTTGTAGTTTTTGGTTCGTTTTTGGATCGGGTGAGCTGGTGAATCGGATGATAGGATTGGTGGGTCTGAAATTTGGCTGGTTTTTTTCTTTTTAGAGTGAATCTTTGAGCTTTTTATGGTTTCGCATTTTGTCAGTTTGGTGTAAGGGATGGGAGGTTCTGTGTATGGGTGGAACCTACAAGATCCGAGGAGAAGTTGATGAATTTTGCGTCTGTGGGTTTGGGTGGAGAGATTGACGCATTTTTTTAGCTCTGTTGTGTTCTTCTAGTTGGTTGTGCTGAGAAAGAATTGATCTTTTTTCTGCTTTTTATTTGTTCATTTATCAAAAGATTAGAGCTTTGTGGATATGGATTGATATTGGAGTGGTTTGATCTATTCTCATAATAAAAGATCCAACTTTTCTGTACAATTTCCTTGTTTAATGTGAATCTTTTTTATATTTTTGTTTATATAGATCTTCAGTAGTGTCTCTTTTCATTGGGTTGTGTTTGTTATTGTATTGTCAGGTTGTGTTTTTTTTTGGTAAGGATTTGTTCTGTGAGCAGAGGATGAGAATTTTGCTGCCCGCTTCTTTTTTCAAAAAATTGGTTTAGAATGAAGTTTCATGAATGAACTATTAGTTGTTCTGTTTCTCCTCCCACAAAAGATTGAATTTTTGTTATTCTATGCTTGGCAGTTAGCAGAATTTTTCCATTTGCCAGGTTTGAATTCTTTAATTGGTTTCTTCAATTTCTCCTGCAATGCCTGGAATTCTACTGGATGGACTTGATGCGAATGAGGCATCCAATGAGTTGAATTCGTCACAAATTAAAGAGAATTTATCTACACCAAAATCTCCTCGGGCTTCTCCAAGCCTTATGAGTGCACCAAGCGAGGCCCTGGACCTCCCTGTTGAGAGTTGTGTGGAGCCCTCAATCGAGCAGTTGTATGATAATGTTTGTGAGATGGCGAGCTCCAGCGACGGGTCATTATCTCGGCAGAGCTTTGGATCTGATGGTGAGGAATCAAGGATCGATTCAGAGCTGCGCCATCTTGTTGGTGGGGAGATGGAAGCTATTAGAGTAATGGTAGAGGAGGAGGATGCAGGTGTTGCTAATGTGGTCACCGGAATGGAAAATGGGTCGGCTGACAAGAAACATGAGAACACAGTCAGGGTGCAATCTTTTCTCATGTCTTCCGAATCATCAAATAAATCTAAGAAGCCTTCTCGATCACAAGTGGAGTCAGATGCATCCCTGAAATCCAGTCCGAAGCACAAAGGCGGCTCCCCAGATAAAGGTGATAAAAGTGTAACCAAGCCAACCAGTAGAGCTGGCCGCATTAAGAAACTCAAGAATTATTCACCAGGAGAGGCAAAGACACAAAATGGAACTGATGATCCATCTGAAGCAGGGTTGGACAACCCAGATCTCGGGCCTTTCCTTCTTAAACATGCAAGGGATTTGATTGCTTCTGATAACCCACGAAGGGCTCTGAAGTACGCCCTTCGAGCAGCAAAATCATTTGAGAAATGTGCTGCTGGGAAGCGCAGTTTGGACTTAGTGATGAGTCTTCATGTTATTGCGGCAATTTACTGCAATTTGGGACGGTATGCTGAGGCTGTACCTGTGCTTCAGCATTCGATAGAGATCCCTGTCCTTGAAGAAGGCCAGGACCATGCCCTTGCCAAATTTTCTGGTTATATGCAATTGGGAGATACTTATGCCATGTTAGGTCAGCTTGAGAACTCAATACAGTGCTACACAACCGGGTTGCAAATCCAGAAGCAGGTCTTGGGTGATATGGACCCAAGGGTTGGTGAGACCTGCCGCTACATAGCCGAAGCACATGTACAGGCTCTGCAATTTGATGAAGCAGAGAAGTTGTGCCAGACGGCCCTTGACATCCATAGGGAGAATGGTGCACCGGCTTCTCTTGAAGAAACAGCAGACCGGAGGCTCATGGGTCTCATTTGTGATACCAAGGGAGAGCATGAAATTGCTCTTGAGCATCTTGTTTTAGCAAGCATGGCTATGGCGGCCAATGGCCAGGAAACAGATGTAGCTTCAGTGGATTGCAGCATTGGAGACATCTATCTCTCCTTGTGTCGATATGATGAGGCTGTTTTTGCATACCAAAAAGCACTCACTGTCTTCAAATCGACCAAAGGGGAGAATCATCCAACTGTAGCTTCTGTCTTTGTGCGTCTTGCTGATTTGTACAACAAGACAGGGAAGCTCAGGGAATCGAAGTCATATTGTGAAAATGCCCTTCGAATCTATGGCAAGCCTATTCCAGGGACCTCTGCTGAGGAAATTGCTAGTGGCCTCACTGATGTTTCTGCTATATATGAATCGATGAACGAGCATGAGCAGGCTCTGAAGTTACTTCAGAAAGCCTTAAAGATGTATGATAACTCTGTTGGCCAACAAAGCACGATTGCTGGAATTGAAGCACAGATGGGGGTGCTGTATTATATCATTGGGAACTATGGGGAGTCTTATGCTTCCTTTAAGAATGCGATCACCAAGCTTCGGGCATGTGGGGAGAAGAAGTCTGCTTTCTTTGGCATTGCTCTGAACCAGATGGGGCTAGCATGTGTGCAGCGGTATGCAATTAATGAGGCTGCAGAGCTGTTTGAGGAAGCCAGAAGTATTCTTGAACAGGAGTATGGACCATATCATCAAGATACTCTTGGGGTATGCAGCAATCTTGCAGGAACCTATGACGCGATGGGAAGGTATAAACTCTTAAATGGTTCTGCATTTTGTTTTCCCTGTAATTTGTTCCCAGTCATCACTTTTTTTTTCCTTTTTTTTTTTTCGTATTAGCTTTCACTGCTTGTGTGCTGGAATCTCGTTTAAATTTAGCTCATCGGCATTTATTTTGTGTTTAGCGATGAATGTTATTCCCTATACCAAAACCTCTTGGTCACATGAACTTGAATTAGATTTTCTACATTGCCAATAGCTTCTATTTTTCATGGCAGACCTCTCTATTGCGGAAAGTTACCATACTAATAATTTGCCACTAGTTCAGAGGTCTGGCATCAGGTTGGAAGATAACCTTAAAGATCACTCTTCCTTCTGTAAAGGTGGCCCATCTATATGGCGTAAGACCTGTTGTTTAAGGATGGTTGAAGTTGTCAAGGCTCGTGATAGTGACTGCATACCAGCTTACACTCTTTACTAGCTTTCTTATAGAAGAACATCAAGGCTAGACTTATGGGTTGCTGTTACTTGAACAACACATGACCCATTATAGTGTGTTATGGGCCACTTGCATTATAGGTCAACTTTTTTTGTGCATGGATGCTTGGTACTTTACTTTAACCTAATTGGCTTTTCATTATGATATATACTCAGAAAAAAAAAAGAGAGCAGGTTTTTGGCTTAGACTAGTTGTCAATCATCTCTCTTTTAGGTATTTCTGCAGTCGCTGCAGGTGCTGGCTTTGCATCTGAAACCAAGCTGAAGCTGGGCAATCATGTTATTGTCATGATTTGTTTCCACATCTCATAAAGTTGGACCTTCTTATAAGTGCAATCACTATTAAAATGTTATGTCTTTTGTTCTCTTTTGCTTTTTGAATTTGCCTTTTTCCATACAATAAAGTATGATTCTGATTAGTTTATGGTTTCTTTTACTTTCCCTCTTGGGTGTGCTTTGTTATTGTTTGCTTGGAAGATTCCCATTACCAGTAAGCCATGTGGCGTGCAGCTTTATGGAAATGGTTATATACTTCTTCTGATCTAGGTTGTGGAATTATAAGATGCTTTGCCACCTAATTCACATAATAGCCTTGTAAAAGAAGTGAGCTAAAGCTTTTTAATATGACCTCCATACCTTATATAATAGTCTTATAGAAGCAATCATGCACTTCACATGGCAAGCCATTTTTCCTTTCTCCTTTTCTAAATTGTGTAAGGTTAAGGGTCTCCTGTTCACCCCTTGCTTTCAGATGCTATTAGTATCCATTACACCAGCTTTGATATTACCGTTACTTCATTGGTAATTGGTATTGGTGCTTTGTCTTTGATGCAGATTGGGTGAGGCCATTGAGATCTTGGAATATGTTGTTGGGATTAGGGAGGAGAAGCTGGGGACAGCCAACCCAGATGTCGATGATGAGAAGAGGAGGTTGGCTGAGTTGTTAAAGGAAGCTGGCAGGGTCAGAAACAGGAAAGCCAGGTCACTGGAAACTCTCCTTGACACCAACCAGAATATTAAAAAGGAGGATGCCATTGCAATATGATTGTCCATTATGATCTGTGCTGTATTGATTGCTTGTAGTTGGGAATGAGTAAATAAGGATGGAAGGGCTCAATCTTACAAGCTTTTGTTTGTATAATTATTCTTATATAGATTATGCTATTGATTCGCAATTGTTCAGAGAATTCATGAAATTCCATAGCCAGTTAACATCAATTGTGTTGATGCCAAAAGGGATTTTAAGTTGTATATTTACCATGTTACAAGTAGAATACTATTTTTCTTTCGTGGTAACTTGTATCTAAGACCTAATAGGCAATTTTGGATACTGCACTAATGGCATGAAGATTACTCTTGCTTTATCATAATGCATGGGTCACATAAAGTCAAGTTATAAAAATTCATTCATAAAAAGTCCAAGAATTTAAGAAATAACATAATACTCTCTCTCTCTCTCTCTCTCTCTGAATATTTCTGGTCAAAGAAATAGGTTAGATTTTTAAATTGAACATATAGAAATGAAAGAGGAAAGAAGAAATCTGCTCTGAGGATAGAACATTGATAAGTTTTATTTAGGTGATGGATATACATCATGCTTAATAATCAGAAGGTTCCAAAGCATTTGCAAGGAATTCAAAAGCCATGGCAGCCACAAATGGAGATGTGCACCAACCACTTGGGCAATGTCCTCATGGTAAATAAATTTAAAGTATGGTCTTTCATATTATGACGAGATAAGCTGCAATCGGTTGAAATCTTGATCTTCCATATATGACACAGCATTCAAATGGCAAATTGGAAGACTGCGTCCACCTTCATAATTAGCAATCATCGTTGGTGCCCAATCGACAGAAGCTCACGAGAGGAACATGATTTAGTCCGAAGCTCTTCTGGAAAGGTTGGAACTCATCAAGTTTCATACGGACATTTAGGTTGCATTTGGTAGCTGACAATCTATCTAGATTACTGATAATTTAAAAAAATTTTATCAGATTATCACGTTTTGTATATTTTTTGGATTGATAATCTGGATTATCTGATAATCTATATATAATCTGAATAGCCATCTCTTCCTGTACGGTACCATCCATCGGAAAACTCGTGCCTCCCCCCCCAACCTCCCCAACTATTGCTCCGACGGCAGGAAAGAGGGCCAAACTGGCACCTCTTCCACCACCAAATCTGACTGGCGGCCACCCGGAAGTATGACCGTCAGCATATCGCTGTCGATCCCCATCCATCCATCGCTGATGCGTATAAAAGAGGTAATATTTCATCACCGCAATCGACATCATGCCAATCAATGCCACACAGAAGAAAAAGAAGAAAGGGCACAGTCCGCCGGTCGCCGCAGGCGGCATCGTGCGGAACGATTGCGCTAGGAGAGAAAGAGATGTAGCGACGATGTGCTGGATGACGGGAAAGAGAGACTAGAAACGAAGGACCTCTGTCTCGTCGGGATCGCCACCTCCTACCCGAATGGCCATGCGTGGTGGTCGGAAGAAGAGGGACGGATCTTTCATGCCCTTCTTCTTCTTTGTTTCTTCTCACCGACTTGATCTCTCTTCGATGGGATCTTGCTCCGACGAGGATCAGGAACAGCCGGTGGTGAGCGGCCTATGGTTTGGATCTAGATCCCCAAAAAAGAAAAAAAAATAGGGACTAAAAGAAAATGAGTCCTGCGATTCTTCCTGCCGCTGTATCCCCCTTCTCCTCCTCTCCTTCCGACGACTGTGCGTGGCTGTCTGAAAATTTGGAGTGGTTTTTAATAAATTTATATAATAAAAATAATATAATAAAATAAAAATAAAAATAATAAAAATAATAATATAATATATTGTATATATATTTTATAGCCGGTAGCACAGGAATCAATTCCTATACTAATCGAAGTGACCATCTAGCAATGATACCCGACATCCGGATAGGTCGAATAATTCATCCCTTTTGACCCCTGTGTATAGGATGACTCAGGATTAAACTGTCAACCCTGATCAGATCATCCGAGTCGTGCTCAACTCAATCAGTCCTGTGACTCCTCACTAGGACTATCCTGTCCAAGGTTTTGCTAAATTGAAACACGACGGTACACAGTTAATAATATAATAATATATTATATATTATAATATATAATATTTTTTATTTTTTATTTTAAAAAATTTGAATATGGAATATGATTTTAAATAAATTTAATTTAAAAATATTTTAAAAATTTGATGTCACATTACCAGTAATCTGTTTGCCATATCAAACATATCAATCAAGATTTTCAATAATTTTACTGCAACATTATCTACGTATATCAAACACAATAATTAATATTAAATTATTATTAGTGTAGCAAAATACCAAACACAATTTTAATAGATGGGTAATATTTCTTATCACATATAGCCATTGTAGTGGTCTCTGAGCCTATATCCTATGTTTGAATTTAAACCACCATCATCTGGCTACAAATTCATTTCAAGGACCAATATACAACAAAATTAATGATTCTTATTTGTCATTGTCCCTGTCCGTATCAATAAAATGATGGTATCAAATTTAAATTTCTGTGCCACAAGTAAAAATGCATTTCTTTTAATACAACTAACAATGATTCAAGCAAAAAACTCCAACGTTTCCTCTTTACCATCCATCGACAATTATGATAGCAAAGTAACTGTGATATTTCCTCTTTAATATCATGGCAGGAATCATTTTTATTTCTAAAGAGGATTCTAGATAAAATGGTGCAAATGATGGCTCTTAATATCATTATAACAATAAATAATGATAACAGAAGAATCCATTATTTGGGAATATCAATATCATTTACATCTTGCGTGATATCAACCTCAGAAGTGGATCGCTATTATTTGCCCTTCTTTTTTCCCCATCTTTTGTTGAGTACGAGGGAAAAGAGCCATCCAGGATAAACCAGTGATGCCTGGACTCTTAAAGATACGCTACCCAGCCCCAATATCTACTGGTCACGATACATCATTCTGATCGTCAGATATATCATTAGAAAAAAAAAAAAAAAAGCTTGATGATGTTAGTTCAATGATCAGACACACACACACACGTGTGTACTTATATACATGTATATATAGTATGAATGTATATATTTATATTGCATCCAAACAAGAGATTGTTTATGCTATCCAGGGGACTGTTTGATACATATACAGTAACCCAGCACATCATTTTGGTTGCCCCAGCCCAGTTTCTATAAATGCATATACTGAAAAGGTGTAATTGAACTACTTCCATAGAATCGAAGTGTAAAATTAATGGAAAAAGATATGATGTACAGCATTGCAGCAACATTTTCTATAAAACACAAGGTCTTCATGTACCATGGGATGCCTAGACCTGGATCGTTGTGAATTTAAACTTTGGAATTAACCTTCTGCTCTAACTGGAGAGGAGTATTCTACTAGCTTGTATCGGTATTTCAATTATGAGATGACAAAACAGAGCGAAGAACAATATTTCAACAAAGTGGTTGCCTGTGCACCTGCTGTGAACTCCAAGTCAACTTAAGTGAAGTTGGAAAGATAATTGTTGGTTTCCTCTTGCTCTCCTCCAAATAAGGGAAGTCCTCGGTAAAATGTAGACCCCTACTTTCTTGCCTCGCAAGTGCACTGTTCACAACCAGTTTTGCGCAGCAGAACAAGTTCCTCATCTCACAAGCTTCAAGTCCAACCATTGTGGGTTTCCACCCTCTGGTGAACAAAAACTCCTCCCATTCTAACTCCAAATCCCCAATCTTCCACTCTGCAGTCTTCAACCGGCTCGTTGACCTCACTATCCCAACATACTCCCACATAATAGACTGCAGCTCCGTCCTAATATCCTTCGTCCTCTGTATAATCTCCTCCACAATGTTATTGCCGAGAGACAACGGAAGAATCGGACGTGCCCACATGGTCGAAGCAGGGATATCAACGGTTGAGCGAGCCATGTGGTCTATTGAGGGCTGCACTGCACGGCGGGCAAAGACCAGTGCTTCAAGCAAAGAGTTGCTAGCAAGCCGATTAGCCCCATGCAAACCGGTGCATGCTACCTCACCAGCTACATATAGACCTTTGACATTTGTTTCTCCCTGTAGCCCAGCTCGGACACCACCACACATGTAGTGAGCTGCAGGGACTACAGGTATTGGTGAGCGGGTTATGTCCAGCCCGTGTCGGAGACACTCTGCAGCAATATTGGGGAAGTGTGAGAGAATTTGCTCTCTTGGCTTCTGGCTTATGTCCAGTAACACAAACATCTCTCCACGTTTTTTCAGTTGATCATCTATACTTCTTGCAACCACATCCCTTGGAGCTAGTTCCGCTCGTTCATCATACAATGGCATAAACCTCTGCATAGACTGGTTATAAAGGATGCCACCATCTCCTCTGACTGCTTCAGTGATCAGAAATGCATTCTCCCGTCTTTTGGTTGGCTTGATTGGGAGGCCTTCATCAGCCAGTGCTGTTGGGTGGAACTGCACAAATCTTGAGGTAGAAAAGGGAACATGTTAGGATGTTGATTTTTCATGGATTGATCTGATTAAAGAATAAAAATGGTTCTGCACTCTGAAAGTTGAGAAACTGTGCATCAAGCTATACATAGTTCATGTATTTTAGTTATGTAACATGCAAAGAATAGGCACCTACTACTTTAAAGAAATATACTCACTCCATGTTAGAAATCACAGCCTGAGCACGATGAGCCATTGCAATTCCATCTCCAGTAGCCACCTGTATATGTATTCAAGATTAATTAGAGGAAAGCAGAGAAATCATCGCAAATATTTTTCTTTCAATGTTTACATTTAACTAAGAAGCAAAGACACTTGATCCAGTTGCATTGCTGCTTCCTGGACAATAATTTTTTTTAACAGGAGTACCAGGTATCAGATTCTTCGAAAACATGTCTTTGAAAACTAGTGATTGACAACAATCACTGGCATGTCTGCAATGTAAATATCGAAAACCAATAGAAAAAACCTGTAATGGAAACCAGTGGTCAACCAGTCTGCACCATCAACGTTAGGTAGCTAAACATACCGGCGGATTTGTGGTTGTGGGATAAATATGTCCAGCTCCTCCAGATGCAAGCAGCGTCACCTTTGAGATGAAACGAACAACCTGGAAATTGCCACAAAAAAAAAAAAAAAAATAAAATAAAAAATCCAGAAAAGATGTCTTCCATCATTTAAAAAGACACTGCAGGCAACTGGAATACAGCTAAAAGGGAGGGGAATATCATGAGATCAGAGGTTTGGAACAGCATCAGGCAGACAACCTGTTGAGTTTCCGCATTCAGAGCATCCACACCATGGCAATATATTTCATCATCATCCTGCGAGATCATGAAGTAAAATGGCTTAGTGATTTCAATATATCATCTAACTTCGTTTTCTTCTTCAATGCCCAATAAATTAATTTATCAGCTATATATGCTTCTCTCATGTTGCCTTGCTTCCATGTTTTTGGCCAAGAAAATTATACTTCCACTTCCTCATTTATGAAGAATAATCCAATCAAATATTTGCATACAATAAACAAAAGCACCAAGAAAACAAAAATTTAATCAGGTGAAAAAGAACTAATGGTAAAAATCACCTGAGAAGTCAGTAAGTCTATGACAAAGTGGTGCCCAAACACAATAATGTTAGGATCATCATCAACAGCCTTTAGTAATGCCCTTTCGATCTCTCTGCCAGTCATATCAGCAGCATGGACAATTCTATTATGAGAATGTCCTCCTTCCCTTGCAAGATGTAATTTTCCATCTTCGCCATGATCAAAAGATGCACCAAATGCAATTAGTTCTTTAACTCGATCTGGACCTTCTGTGCACACTACCTGCAAGGGACAGTTGAAAAAGTATGAATTAATTGGTATGCAGCATACAGATAACTAAATCCATTTGAATACACCATAACAGATAACAATGCAATCAAATATCAAATTGTAAGGTTGAAGGAATATTATATGCGTATTTACATTAATAAAGCTGTAGAGCTCAAACTCTACAGGAAAATATTTAAAGCACCTGTGTACATTGTTTTGCAGGCAGGACATTCTAAAACCAAGTAAAAGTGCTCGTGAAAAGACATTAGTTCATTCTCCCTTATATACATATGTGCCAAGCAGATACATATCTAAACCTGTAAGGATGTCTATTGCTAAGCCATATTCTTGAAGGACTTTTCACTCTCTTACATCTCAAACTTGAAAAGCATAGCATAAGCCTTACATAAAAATAAAAAAAATAAAAAAAAAAAAGGACATGTGCCCCACATTTCTGAAAAAGAACTGATAAAAAAGGACGTGTGCGCCACATAGCATCTTCTCTTCTTTTTTTTTTCTAAAAAAAATTCTATTCACAGTCCTTTTGCACCAGCACACTCCAAGAGTTTCTGCTTTGTGCTGTTATTTTAAGGAACATCCATTCTTATATTTGTTTCCGCATTACACACACATTCAAATGCATGCACATGCACAAAAACGCACATAAGCAAATGAAAAAAGGCTGCGACCTGCAAATCAGTTCGTTCCAAACCTAAGGCTATGTTCTTCACAGAAAATTATCTTGGAAATTCTGGTGGTCTTGACTGGATTGCAAGAACCACCCTGCAACTCATACTTTATATACAATAGGGATCACACACACACACATGCATGCATGAATGTACGCACATGCACATGCACATGCACATGAACATAAGGAAATAAAAAAACGGTTACCATCTGCAAATTAATCCATGCCAAACCTAAAGCCTACATTCTTGGAAATCTTTGATAAAAACAGTCTTGGAAATACTGGCATGTTATAAATAGTCTTGACTAGATTGAAAGAACCACCCTGCAATTAGTATTTCATACCCACTAGGGATCTTTCCCTCACACACACAAGCGAATGAAAACATATGCACATGTAAGCAAATGAAAACACATGCACACATAAGCAAATGAAAAAAAGGCTGCCATCTGCAAATCAGCTCAAGCCGGACCTAAGCCTACATTCTTGGCAGAAAATCAATCTTGGAAAATCTGGCATGTTATAAATAGTCTTGAACAGATATTGAGAACCATCCCACAACACATATTTCATAACCACTGTCTGAAAACATAGACACACATAAGCAAATGGGAAAAAAGGCTTTCATCTGCAAATCAGTTCATGACAAGCCTAAGTGCACGTGTGTGCAGACCTGCATACACACGAGCAAATGAAGAAAGGCTGATGTCCGTTCATGCCAAACCTAAGACTACATTCTTGGCAGAAAAATGATCTTGGAAATTCTGGCACATTATAAACAGTCTTGTCTAGATTTCAAGAACCACTACCACGATTCATGTTTCAAACCCACTAGGGATCCCCTACCCTTAAAAGGATCTCTAATGGCCATTCAGGATTTGCTAATTTGCTAACAAATTCCAAGGGTTTGTTATGATGAATTTCTAGTAAGGGAATCATCAGACGTTTTTGCAAATAAATGCAGCAAATGATGTTCGAGTGTTTTCCGTAAGTAGTTGATTACAGAATGCTTGATTCAGTAATTAATGCTGGTCCCCATTCCAATAGAAGGTGGTATAAGAACATACAAAATTAGAGAGATGCACTCAAGAGATAATTTTGAAAGGTAAAATGATTTTTACAGAAGCTAACATGGAATTCCCTTCTTTTTGGCTAGCAAAAGTTTTGATCTGTTGTCATTAGACATGTTTTGACTTATTTTCATAAGAAATGTGCACATGTTGGCTAGAGCAAAGCTGATAAGCAAATGCCCACATAACCCTATTGCAGCGAGATAAGCAAGGCTGGCTAGGACACATGCCAAATGAGTGATGCTCTCTAACATGATATAATTTAGGTGAAAAATGGAGAGGGCTTATAGGAAGGGTGAAAGTGAAGGTTTCCACTAAGGATTTTGGATGATAAGATCTCGGTTATCTCGTTGAGTGACTTGAGACCAAAATGAACTGAGATCTCGGATAGTCTTGGCCAAGGTTGGTGAGTAGGAAAAAATGGAGATGTCCGATGATTATCAAAATCTTGGCTGATAGTATTGGACCAAGATAATGAAATTTCATCCAATGTGGTAAATTCAGAATTAGCAAAAATAAGTGCTAATTATAGAATTAGTTAATTAAATCATCTACTTTAGAAAGCAAAAAGGCAATTGAAATATATGAGCTGATATTGACATTGTATCAGCTGATATATCGGGAATCAGGATATACCATCTTGTATCAGCCAAAGAAAAATATAGGCTGAGATCAGCTATATCATACCAGTGGGAGTCCACTACCTATAAAAAGTGAGATCTCTTCATCAAACAAATCATAAGCAGCTATCTAAATGGTTGAATGCAGTAATAAGGTCATAGATGTAGAAGGAAAGAAAAGTGAAAGTATCAAAAGTTGGATAATTATCAAGATTTTCTTAGTCATATATTTCTTCCTTTGGCTTTCTCACCCTCTGTTGGAATGGCATGGCAGTTTAAAGTTGAATATTTAGTTTTGTGAATTAAATTACCAAAGAAATAATCATAAGCAACAATCCTTATCTTAGTTTTAGGACCCTGCTTCGAAATTTGCAACTAAGAACGCAACAACATGAGCAAACCCAAATCATGAAAACAATTTTCATCAAGATATCGTAGAAATTAGAACAGCAACAACTGAAAGGAAGAAAGGCAGACCAATGGAGAAATGTCTTTAATATGGAAGATATGAAAGAAAGATTACTTAACCACAGAGAATACTAGAACTTACCCTAACTGTCTCCTCATCACATAAATAAGCCCCCGCAACAATTGTGTCTTGCATGTGACTCTCTACAGAATCTGAAGGGCACAAAACAGCACTAACACCACCTTGTGCATAGTTTGTGTTGCTCTCATGAGGCTCAGCCTTAGTAATTACAGCAACAGATCCATGTTTTGCAACTTCTAGAGCATACCTTAGACCAGCAACACCACTGCCAACAACTACAAAGTCAAAATACTTTGTAGAACTATCCTGCAAGCATGCAATGGTAACGGCTCTAATAGACGCATTTCTGTGACTTGAAGGGGTTCGGAGAAGACCGTTTCCCTTGGCGCTTAAGAACCTTGATGCAGTACATAACCTGGTGCACAGAGGCAGCATAGGTATTACATGCATAGATGCACATCTTAAGACTTAAATAAAGCTGTCAGAAACCCGGTCCAGCAAATAAGATATTCCTTGGCCTCCATAAGACATGAAAACTGAGGAATGAGCATTCTAAAATATATATGCATACCTTGTATAATCTATCTGCATGCTCGTCTTGAAAACCAAACCAGATAATCCAGATGTTTGCTGGTAACTTTTTGTGCTATATAGCTTTGCTCCACCTGGTAAGTTGACACTCCCATATGATACACTGGTCGACATTGTACTATTTCTGTACAAACAAAAGTTAAACAAGGGACAATGAAGTAAATTCTAGCACGATGGGCAAGTAAAACATCTGAGATTATGTGACTCCATGTAAAAACTACTGAGTGGTTTCACTAAACAAATTGATAGGTTTTGATACAATTCAAGTTGAATTTATGACAAGAGGTACCTAGAAATATAATAATCCTTCTATGATATGATACGTACCTGGGCGGACAACAAAAGCTTCCTTTTCTTCATTTTTTATGTGCAATTTTGCACCCAGAAGCATAGAAACTTTCCATCCCAAGGAATAAATCATTTAACTTAATCTTCATATTTTCTAAATTATTATCAATCTAGAAGAGTAAAAATACAGAAGACAAGAAAAATTTGATTTCTATGCATAATATGTGTATTCAGGATCTGAACATGGAAATAAGTTTCTTTTTATTCAGTGTCTGGGTGACTAATTAGCTGAACCTACTACCATGCCCAAAATATAAAATTCCAAGCTTGGCATACGGCATATAAGCCAAGATAAAATGTTTTAGCGCAAACAAACCAATGTTAAAGCAGGCACCTTCTCTCTTTTCCTTTAATCAACAAGATGACAAATTACAGGTCAACTTAATGCACCCTACAAATCAATAATTGAAAGCAACTGTTTGCGAAATAAAGAACAGAGATAACTCAACAAACTGCTTAGGAAAGGAAGAAATAGTAGTTTCAAGGGAAATACTTCAGCCTACCAACCCAAATCCAGAAGGAAAAAAAAATGAGCTTTCTCATCAAAAACAATGAATCCATTCGCAACCACGAAAAAGAAAAGAAAAGAAACTGTATGTCAAGGAATGATAGAGAAGAAAAGAAAAAGACAAGCGTTAGAATTCTAACCAAGTAAAAAAAGAAAAGGCTTGGCCTTCCATCCTAAATCAAGTAGAAAATTTTGACCCCTTATATATAATGATCAATCTGGAAGCAAGCACAAAATGAGAAAAGAAAAAGAAAACAAATGATTGCGAAAGAAGCAAAGAGATGACTCCGCAAACCCAAAGAACACCTCGTTCCAACCCAATTCTGATAGAAAATTTTGATCCATATAAAATGATCAATCTGGGCATAAACACGTCTAAAAGAAAAGGAAAAAAGAACAACTGCTTGAAGGAAGCATAGAGATGACTCGGCTAACTGATAATGAAACAAAAGAACGAAGAGTTTTTCTTGGAAAAAAAATTTATAAGCATTAAAGCACCAGGAAGAAAAAAAGGGTACCTCCTTTCTAACCCAGATCTAATAGAAATATTGGATCTTTAGCATATAAAATAATCAATACGTGCACAAACACAATCGAACAAAAGAAACGAAAGAAAACGAAAATAAAAACAGCTGTTTGCAAAATAAGGACAAACTGACACAGAATCGAACGAAGAAGTGTTAAAAACTTCGTCGAAAAAGGTAGAAATACCTCCTTTCCAATCAAACCCAACGGAAAAACTTGACATTTACCCCGTAAAATGATCAATCCTGATGCAAACAAAAAAGGAAAAGAACCCTATTGCAACCAAATCCAATAGGAAAAAAAACCGACCGCTAGCATCGAAAAATATCAATTCGTGCGCAAAAAAGATCTCACCTTTCTAACTCTTTCCCTCTGTTTCGGTCCTCAACCCTCTCGAGCAGGAACCAAAGAAGGCGAGAACAAACAAGAAACCAAGAAACCCGGGAGGCCGCCTCAGTCCTCGTACGACCGAAGGAATTTATACATATAAAAAAAAAGGAAAAAAAAAAGAAGAGGATGCTCGGGAATTGCGAGGCGCCACATCTTGTGCAAGGTGCGTCCAATCGATGACCCCGCGCCGTCCGTTTTATTTTGGGTCCCTCTTTTTTTTTTTTCCTTAAATATATGGAAACCCATGCTATAGAGCCCAACCATGCTTACCAAATCCCGTGCCACATCGCGCGAGAATATCGTTGATTCAATTCACCGGGTCGGATATGATACCTGGGAGTGCTTGGATTCGTTTTGTCTTTGGGTACCATGCTGGCGATCCCACAATAGAATTGCTATTATTTTATTTATTTTTGTTACTTTAAGAGAAGCCTTTAAAACGACATCGCGGCCTCAGTCGCCATGGTCTGCGGTCCTAGGGAATCTAGAGTAAAGGCAGGCCCCACCAGGGTTCAACGTTTGGAGTCTTAAGTGGGAGCTAGATTTGCGGTCATGTAGTCGTGCTTTTTGCAAGCAGAGTTGGAGCCGGTCAAAATATAAAGATAGCGTGCTTTGGGTGGCCGTGGTTTCGGAAAAATTTTGGACCGAATGCATGACTCCTGATGGTAGTAGTTGTTGCGATCAATTTTTCTCATCATCTGATCGTCGAAAATGGGTATCTGTAAAAAAAAATCTACACTGATCAGAGGAGATTTCGATGGGAATCCTCCGCGGTCAAGTTAGAGAGAAGATTGAGCAACAATAAAAAAGAGACAAGAAGCTCTACGAGAGAGAAGGAGAGCTTGAGAGGAGGGGTTCAGGGATTTCGAATCGACCTCTAGTACTGTTGCCTTCCCCGATTTATAGTAGGAGGTGGTATGGCCCCGCCGTTGATGATGTAGACAACTGGAGAGTTGTCAAATCGTCGGAGATTGTCACGTCATTGACAAAGCTGACATGTCCTAGGAATTAATTCACGTCATTAGCAGGACAGCGCCCCAGGCTCCCTGACAGGACAATGCCCCCTGGCGTTCGTCCGGTGTTTACTTGATGGGACTGCAGCCCATGCCGCTCATTCGGCGTCTAGGAGGGCCTGTAGAGGTGGGACATCAGTCATCCAAACTGATGGTGAGCCGGCGGTGTCCCACCCGATAGGAAGTCGGTGACGGGGGGTCGGCTCTCAGGCGATCGGAGGCGACGTAGACTCGTTAGGCCGATCCGCTTCGGTCGGGGCACAGTCGGTAGTCGCTGTTAGTGTCGTCCATTGTCGGTCGGACGGAGTTGGTCGGTCGGATGAAGTCGGTCGGTCGGACGGAGTCGGTCGGTCAGACGAAGTCGGTCGGTCGGACGGAGTTGGTCGGTCGGATGGAGTCGGTCGGTATATCCCAACAGTTTACGAGGGAAATTGGTCACAACAGATTGGCGCGCCAGAAAGGGGCGGCAGCGTAACGGTACTTTGTCCTCGCGAAATTCAAGATGACAAAGACAAGAGCTCAACGATCGAGGGTCACCGAATCGGCGAGGCGCTCTTTCCGTCGGGAAGAGGCCCCCCTCCACCCTCCATGGCGGAACCCAGCTCTCTGCATCCCGCAGTGACCACGGAGGCACAGATTGCAGCAATAGTTCGGTAGATGACCGTGCTGACAGACGCTGTCAAAAGTCTTCAACAACAACCGACCCGGCTGCCACCTTCGTCGGGCGAGCAACCGGCGGTGCGCCCGATGCCCTCCAGGAGCAGCCGCCGACGTCCGCACTGATCTCCGTCGCCCCCTCCGGAGCACCTATCTCAGCGCTCCCACCAAGAGGAGGAGGGGCGCCCGCGGCGTGACACCCGTCGGTCTCGACGGCCATCTCCTTCCCAGTTGGAACGGGCGAGGAAGGAGAAGCGGCCGCGAACGCCGTCTGCTTCCCTCTCAGATTGGTCAGGAGACTCCACCCCCAGGGTCTCTTAGCACCGACGGATCGATGACTACGAACGCAGGTTCGAGAAAATCGACCGTCGGCTTACCCAGTTGCAGGTGGACGGGCAGAAGTCCTTGAACGACGTTGACTTCAGTCCTTGAACGACGTTGACTTCCAGACCGCACAACCTCTCTCCCGACTCATCCTTGACGAACCGATCCCCAGTCGGTTCAAGATGCCGCACGTGGAGCCCTACGACGGCTCCACCGACCCAATCGACCACCTGAAGAGCTACAGAGCTCTCATGACGATCCAAGGGGCAACTGACGCTCTCCTTTGCATCGACTTTCCCGCCACGCTACGCAAAGCTGCCAGGGCCTAGTACTCCGGCCTTCGATCGGGAAGTATCCACTCCTTCGGGCAGCTTGAGCACTCCTTCGTGGCCCACTTCAGCACCAGTCGGAAGCCGCCGCGAACATTGGACATCCTTTTCTCCCTTAAACAAGGAGAAAACGAGACGCTCCGACACTTCGTGGCACGATTCAACGCGGCCACGCTTGAGGTTCGGGACCTCAATGAAGACATGGCCATCTCGGCCATGAAGCGCGGGTTGAGGGCATCCCGATTCACCTACTCCCTAGACAAAATCCTCTCTCGAACGTACGCTGAATTACTAGAGCACGCATACAAGTACATACGCGGGGATGAAGGAGCTTTCGACCGGCGTCTGGCCGAGCCCAAGGGCCCGAAGGAGAAGCGGAGGAAGAGTCGGGACCCTGCCTCACTTAGCAAGCCCCCGACCGATAGTCGGGTCTCATCCCCCCAGCGGAACCAGCGATCGCCCCGACGGTGGAGCCCAAGGCCGACACGTCCCAGGTACGACTCCTACACTCCTCTCTCCGCTCCTCGTGCGCAGATTTTGATGGAGATTGAGGGGGAAGAGTACCTGCGACGACCTCCGCCTCTGAAGGCAAAGGGTCTCGACCGACGAAAATATTGTCGATTCCACCGGGGCCACGGCCACAATACCGAGCAATGCATCCAGCTTAAGGATGAGATCGAAGCCCTCATCCGTCGAGGATATCTCGGTAAATTTCGGAGGAACCCACCGACTCAACCCGTTGCCGACCGACGACCCCAGCCGACTGAAGAAGCAACGACTAATCAGCCTACGGCCAGGGTCATCAACATGATTTCCAAATGGCTGGGCCCGGGGACGTCTGCTGGAGGGGAGCCGACGAAGAAGCCACACCCGAACGATGCAATTATTTTTACAGAAGAAGATGTTTGGGGCCTCCAAACTCCCCACGACGACGCTGTTGTTGTCTCGACAACGATAGCAAACTATGATGTAAAATTTTTTTTTGTAGATAATGGAAGTTCGACGAATATTTTGTTTTACTCGACCTTCTCCCGGATGCGACTATCGACCGACCGACTCAAGAGGTTCTCTACACCCTTGATAGGCTTTGCTGGAAACGCTGTCACAACGGAAGGAGAAATTACTTTACCCGTGACTGTTGGCACCGAACCACGACAAAGCACAGTCCATTTGACTTTCGCGGTCGTCCAAGTATCTTCGGCTTATAACGCCATACTTGGAAGATCCGGATTAAACGCCCTCAGGACGATAGTTTCGACGTACCATCTCCTGGTTCGGTTTCCGACCAAAAACGGAGTCGAAAAAATGCACGGAGACCAACAGCTCGCTCGTCGATGCTTCCAGATCTCTGCTCAAAGCGAGGAGTTAAAGGGCTCCCTGACAATCGACAAGCTAGACCAACGGGAGGAGGAAGAACGGGGTGAACCGGCCGAACAACTCATTCCCATCCCGATGGCGGGAAATCCCGACCGAAAGGTATGGGTCGGGTCTCAACTACCCGACCCAGAACGACGACGGTTGGTAGAGCTGCTGGGGGCCAATGCCGACATATTCGCTTGGTCGGCAGCAGATATGTCGGGCATCCCCCCGGAGACAATAACGCACCGACTCAACATCGACCCAACGATGAGGCCGGTGAGGCAGAAGAAAAGGTCTTTTGTTCTGGAAAGACAGAAGGCCATCGACGAAGAAGTGGACAAACTACTCGAGGCAGGCTTCATCAGGGAGACCACCTATCTCGATTGGCTCGCCAATATTGTCATGGTGAAGAAAGCCAACGGAAAGTGGAGGATCTGTATCGACTACACCGACTTGAATCGGCCTGTCCGAAGGACAGCTTCCCACTCCCGAGGATCGACCAGCTGGTGGATGCGACGTCCGAATTTCGACTGCTCAGCTTCATGGACGCCTTCGCCGGATACAACCAGATTCGGATGGCGCCTGAAGATGAGGAGCACACTGCCTTCATGACCCCCAAGGGCCTCTACTGCTACCGAGTAATGCCCTTCGGACTGAAGAATACCGGCGCTACCTACCAACGACTTGTCAACAAGGTCTTTAAAGACCAGATCGGATGCAACATGGAAGTATATGTCGATGACATGCTAGTAAAGAGTGCGCAGACTCTGGATCATGTCCGGGATCTCGAAGAAACCTTCCACACTCTACGACGACACCGGATGAAGCTGAACCCAACTAAGTGTGCCTTCGGAGTGACCTCGGAGAAGTTCCTCGGATTCCTCATCTCGCAACGGGAAATCGAGGCCAACCCCGAGAAGATCAAGGCCATCGTCGACATGCGGCACCCGAACACCAAGAAGAAAGTCCAGCAGTTGAATAGAAAAATCATCGTCCTCAACCGGTTCATCTCTCGATCGGCTGAAAGGTGCCTCCCGTTCTTCAAGACTCTGAGGCAGGCGAAGGGCTTCTCTTGGTCGGACGAGTGCCAGCGGGCCTTCGAGGACTTGATGGAATACCTGGCTTCCCCGCCGCTGCTTGTGAAGCCAGAAGTCGGAGAGACGTATCTCTATTTGGCCACTTCCCCCGAGGTGGTTAGTTCGGTGCTCGTCCGAGAGAATGAGAGCCGAATTCATCAACCTATATACTACACCAGCAAAGTGCTTCGCGGCGCTGAAGCTCGGTACTCGGAGACAGAAAAGATGATTTTCGCCCTGACCGTCTCCGCACAATGACTCCGCCCTTACTTTCAAGTGCACGCGATCGTGGTCCTCACCAACCAGCCCTTGAGGGCGATATTGCGCCGACCCGACACATCGGGACGACTGACGAAGTGGGCGATGAAGCTCAGCGAGTTCGACATACAATACCGACCGAGACCCGCCTTAAAGGCCCAGGTCCTCGCCAACTTTATCGCAGAATGCCCGACCACCGACCAAGGGTCGGAAGGCGAGAACCCCGAAGGAGCTGCGGTCTCCGAGCCTGACCCGGTGTCCACCTGGGTACTGCACATCGACGGAGCTTCAAACGCTCAGAGAAGCGGGGTCGGGTTCCTGCTCACCAATTCGGAAGGGGTAGTCACTGATTACGCCCTCCGATTCGACTTCAAAACCTCCAATAATCAAGCCGAGTATGAAGCACTCCTCGCCGGCTTAAGGATGGCGAAAGAACTTGGGATCGACAACCTCCGGGTATTCTCCGATTCTCAGTTAATTGTGGGGCAGGTCAAAGGCGAATTCGAGGCACGAGATCCAGCTATGGCGCAATATCTCCGAAAAGTGAAGGACCTTGTGGCGCGCTTCGGATATTTCGAGATCTCCCACATCCCCGGTCGGAGAATGCCCGGGCCGACGCACTCTCCAGGCTGGCGACATCAGCTTATGATGCTTTGGGTCGGACGCTCGTGGAGAGTCTCGAGCAGCCGAGCATCGACAAGGTCGATGAGGTGCTGCAACTGACGGCCGAACCAAGCTGGATGGATCCGATCGTTCGGTACCTGACCGACGGGATCAGCCCTGGAGATCCCACGGAGGCCAGGCGGCTTCGATGGTCGGTCTCTCAATATGTGATAATGGATGGCCGACTCTACAAAAGATCGTTCTCCCTTCCCTTGCTCAGGTGTTTGGGACCGACCGATGCAGACTACGCACTCAGAGAAGTGCACGAGGGGATCTACGGGAGTCACTTGGGGGGCAAATCCTTGACCTACAAGGTCCTACGGCAGGGTTACTAGTGGCCCACCATGAGGAAGGATACGGCTGAGCTGGTCCGGAAATGTGAACCATGCCAAAAGTATGCCAACGTACAACACCAGCCAGCCAGCCAAATCACTCCTATTGTCGCCCCATGGCCCTTCGCCCAGTGGGGGTCGACATTCTCGGATATTTTCCTCCGGCATCTGGCCAAAGGAAGTTCATAGTCGTCGCCATCGACTACTTCACCAAGTGGGTGGAGGCCGAGCCCTTGGCGCAGATTACCGAGCGGAAGATGGAGGATTTCATCCGGAAGTCCATCATCTTCAGGTTCAGATTGCCGCATACCATTATCACCGACAATGGGCGACAGTTTGACAACCAGGACTTCAGAGACTTCTGCGCGAGGTTTCGCATCACACACCGACTGACTTCGGTCGGGCACCCACAGTCCAACGGCGAAGTTGAGGTGACCAACCGGACCATACTGCATGGGCTCAAAACCCGACTAAATGAAGCCAAGGGCCTCTGGGTCGAGGAGCTGAACTCCATCCTGTGGGCGTACCGGACGACACCCCGGGTCCCGATCGGAGAATCACCTTTCAGCCTGGCCTATGGAACGGAGGCCATGATCCCGCTGGAGATCGGGCTGCCATCACTAGGGTTGAGCAGTATCATGAGCCGGACAACTCCGAGTGTCGGAGGGCCGACTTGGACCTCTTACCTGAGCTCCGACGCGAGGCACAACTTCGTATGGCTTCGTACCGATAAAAGGTGGCCCGATATTACAACACCAGGGTGAAGCCGAAGCTCTTCTGACCTGGAGACCTGGTTCTGAGGAGGGCGGAGGTCTCAAAACCCCTGGACTGAGGAAAGTTATTCCCGAACTGGGAGGGACCCTACAAGATAGCCGACACCTACGGACCGAGAGCTTACCGGCTGGAGACCCTAGAAGGGACGGCCATCCCGCGGACTTGGAACGCCAACAATCTAAGGTTGTACTATCAGTGAACTCTGTATTTCTCCATTTGGAATACGAACTCAGTTTTAAACTTCGGAGTCTGGAATTTCGACTCTTCGACTGTTGTTGGGCGTCCGCCGAGGGATGCGAGTCCCCGACATCCCAACTCGGACTTGACGGTCCGCTACGAACCGACAGAGCGACCGCCAACGATCTATTGGACACTTAAAGGACCGACACATCTGCGACGGTGGGAGTTACACTCCTACATCTAAAAATCTCGGCCGAAGTGATCGAACAAGAACGATCGGCCGACTTGGAAAGGCAAAGCGCTGACGCAACCGACGTCGCATTCGCGACTTACCGACCGGGTCGAGATCGATCGAAGGATATTTGGCTTGCCACCGTTTATCGCACGGCACGACGCAAGTACCCGACCTAAGTCTGGATAGTGGAAACTCGACTTACCATCGCTTTTCCGACCAAACACGTCGGCGCAGTACGACGATGTACCGGACGCGATTCGACTGATCGCATCGGACGACATTTGGGTCACCGGAGTGCGCCCGAAGGTTGGTCGACCTTCATCCCCACAAACGACCTCCGACTCCTTTGGCACGACCGACTCAACGGACTCGTGCCCGGAAGTCGGTCGACCCCCGACTCATACCAAGACGACGTATGTTCGACTCTGGCATCCGGTTTACGACCTAACGACGAGCGTTCGGTTCGGGTCTTAGGTCGGGCGGTTAATGGTCGGAGTTCGTCTTGCTTACCCTATGACGTACTACCGACTATCTCGACTAACAATCTGGGTTGTCGTTGAGTGTCCTAGTGCGGTACGTCGGGACTGCGACTCTCCGACCTTATGACCCCACGACTACAACTACATCCTGACAGACAAGAAAAAGAAGTCGAAAAGGAAATCAGAAATTCCTTAAGTCCATTTAAGTCTACAAAATCGGATTGAAGCTCGGTTACAAGTGCGCAAAGAAAAACAAAAAACAACAAAGGAAGATAAGGCCGCGATCATCCTTCGGAGTCAATCTCTTCGACTGATGGAAGCTCGGGGATGACCGGTGTATCCACATTGATCGGCACTAGGTTGACGGTCGGTGCTGGATCGACGGTCGGCACCGGGTCGACGGTCGGCGCTGGATCATGGGTCGGAGCCTGGTCAGGAGTCAGGACCGTCTCTCCTTCGGCGATCTGCTCTGGGACAGCCTCTCCCACCGCAGCGGCGTCTCCTGACGATGGGTCGGCCATCTCTTCCGTAGCTTGGTCCTCGGCCCCCGGTGGAATGATACCGCTGAGGTCCAGCTCCGGGTACAGGGCTTGGACTGCATCCCGACCGTCTTCGTACCCCACCTGGTACGATGCGAAGCCGGTCTCCAGCAGCTCCTCCCGATACCTGTCGGAGCCACGGAAGTCGTCCATCGCCCGACTCAGTGACTACTTCGCCGACCTCGCCTCTGCTTCCACCCGATCGAGAGAGCCCTTCGACGACTCTGCCTCGGCCTTCGCTATGTCAGCATCGGTCTGGGCAATCGATAAGTCCTCCTCAGCCTTGGCGAGATTCTCCAGACTGACCCAGAGCTGGTCGCGTTCGACCTCAAGCTCGACGGCGATGCCGTCCCGTTCGCACCTCAGACGGTGCGCAGTCCGACCCTTGCGCTTGGCTTCCTTTCGGGCCGACTTGAGTTCGGACCCGAGACGAGAAACCTCATCTTCCAGCCTCGTCTCCCGGTCGGTCGACTGCTTTAGGTGTTCGACCAGCACCGCCTTGTCGGCTTCGGCGGCCGTCGCCCTATCCTTCCAGGCCGCCCGGATGTTCCCGAACCTTCGGTACCCGGCCTCAAGTTCGGACATGGTATAAATTAGCTGCAAACGTGGACGCTACGTCAGGAAAATGAAATAATAAAAATAGTAAGAAGGAAAGAGACGAAGTGGAACTTACCCCGACCATGGTCGGGTAGAACGAAGATAGCATCTCGGTCACCTGTCGAGACTTCAGGACCTCCACGTCAGCTGGGAGAAGGATTCCCTGGCATAACCTCCTGGCCAGGTTGTGGTCGGCCAGGGCCGACGCTCCTTCGGGGGCCTGAGCGCCGGGTGACGCGGTGCGACTTTCCGACCTTGGGTCGTCGGCGGGAGCCATCGGGGCTTTCCACCGATCGGCCACCCCGGCCCGTAGATCGGGTAAGGAGGGGATGCTCGAGCCTGACTGAGCACCCCTCGTTGCAGCTGCAGACGCCGTTGGATGACGTTCGGGCTCCCGAACGGCGTCCAATGCCACTCTCATCAGCGAAGCCGCCGATGTTCCTTCAGCCGCTTCCTCCACCGACTGCTCCTCCGGTTGCACCGTCAGAGTCGAAAGTGCAATCACCAGCTCTGATCAGTCGGTCACCGATGCTGCGGCGGTCGGCGCCGCTGTTGAGGGTTTCTTCGATGGTCATGAGGGTTCGGCCCCAGATGCCGGCCTCTTCCTCGCCGCATATTGTCTGATTTCAACGTCGGTTGGCCTCATCCTCGGCGGTGTCCCTGCGATTTTGATAAGAGGATCAGTATATGCTCGAGAACAAATGCCAAATAAAAAGACAACCGAGGGATCGGGTGATACCTAGACGGGGGACCAGGCTCAGGCCAGCATCATAGAGGGCTTGTTCGGTGACAAGCTTCCTCTGCTTCGGGACCGACATGTCCTTGAGTCGGTGGAAGTCCTCCCGGTCGTCCGCCTCCACTCGGCTGTTCTCGTTTGCCTCGGTTCGAGGCACGCCCCAGTGAGAAGGGAAGCCCCAGGGAGAAGAAGAAACAAAGAAAAACTGGTTCTTCCACCTGTGGATGGACGATGGAAGACCAGTGATGAAGGAAAGACCCTTCCGGGGGTTGACAAGCCACCACCCTCGGGCCTTAGGGTGGGGTCGGAGGACAAAGAATGCCCGGAAGAGAGAAATTCGAGGGTTGGTCGGCAGGAGCTGACACAACAGGGCGAAGCTGATTATCAGCCGAATCGAGTTCGACGCCAGTTGCATCGGACAGAGTCCGTAATAATCTAGCAGATTCCGAACGAACTCTGAAATCGGAAGCCGAAGACCAGCCCGGAGGTCCTCGACGTACAATGCCACCTGGCCCGTGGGCGGGTTGTTAACCCGACCCCCGGCCCCTGGGGCGGAAAGTCGGAACTGCTTCGGGATATGATACTGATCCCGAAGCCGATCAACATTCGGCTCCGAAAGCGAGGAAACCTCAACTTCTGGAGTCGACCGAAGGTCATCGGTCGGATTTTCCGACCGAGCCTCCTGAGGTGAGGTTCTGGCCATGACACCAGAACCAAGAAGATGACAAGACCGAAGAAGAAGGAGAAGGAAAAGAGAGGGTTTTAAGGAAAGCAAGAACAAAGCAGAAGGGGACACGAACCCCGGACGAATCCTTGCAAGAGTGGGGGTGGGGGCAGCTGTCGGCGACGATGGAGAGACCGTTTGGGCAGAGTCTCCGCAGCAAAACCGTCAGAAATGAAGCTTCGAGTACAAGTGGCCCCATATATATAGGGCTGTTCGACGGTCGGGATGTCGCCGCGCCGACCAAGACTTCTCGGATGGGCGACACGTGGCAGCATCCGGGCCCTCTTTCGGTCCGACGGTTCGACGCACCCATCCCGGAAGGGCCACGTCGCCTTCATTGATGCGAAGCCGCGATTCGGAATTAAATTGCCCGCGGTGATTCGCATCCCCGATGGGATGCCTGGCAGCGGCCCGCGCTCCCAAAACCGACGTCGGATGACGGTTTGCATTCCCCAAAAGGCGTCGGACACCCGATCGCCTGACACCGGATCATCCGGCACTCGATCGTCTGACACCCGATCACCTGACACCGGATTGTCTGACGTCGCGTCATCGAACAACGGGACACCTGACATCGATTTGTTCGGATCATCCATCGGTGAGATCAGCAAATTCGGGCCGGGACGCAGTAAAGAATCCACTCCTTTCGCCCAACGTCCCACCCGCATGGAGATGCGGGCCAATGCGACATCAGGCTCAGGAGTGGGGGGGCAACTGTTGGGATATACCGACCGACTCCATCCGACCGACCGACTCCGTCCGACCGACCGACTCCGTCCGACCGACCGACTTCATCCGACCGACCAACTTTGCCCGACCGACGGTGGGCGACACCAACAGCGACTACCGACTGTGCTCCGACCGGAGCAGATCGGCCTAACGAGCCTACGTCGCCTCCGATCGCCTGAGAGCTGACCCCCCGTCACCGACTTCCTATCGGGTGGGACACCGCTGACTCACCATCAGTTTGGATGACTGATGTCCCACCTCTACAGGCCCTCCTAGACACCGAATGAGCGGCATGGGCTGCAGTCCCATCAAGTAAATGCCGGACGAACGTCAGGGGGTATTGTCCTGCCAGGGAGCCTGGGGCGCTGTCCTACTAAGGACGTGAATTAATTCCTAGGACATGTCAGCTTTGTCAATGATGTGACAACCTCCGACGATTTGACAACTCTCCAGTTGTCTACGTCACCAACGGCAGGGCCATACCACCTCCTACTATAAATCGGGGAAGGCAACAGTGCTAGAGGTCCATTCGAAACCCCTGAACCCCTCCTCTCAAGCTCTCTCTCTCTCTCTCTCGTAGAGCTCCTTGTCTCCTTTTCACTGTTGCCCAGTCTCCTCTCTGACTTGACCGTCGGAGGGTCCCCACCGGAGCCCCCTCCGGTCAGCGTGGACTTTCTTTTGCAGGCACTCGTTCCCGGCGATCAGGCGACGAGGGGAATTGGTCGCAACAGTAGCCGATGCGGTTACTGCTTGGCTCCGATAGCACCTTCTTTAAGAGTCTGATCGGATATCTCGATAGATGATATCCAACCTTTAAGATGGTCAAATTTACAAGATAAGTTTGCATGACGTGCTTGTCCGATGAGAGGTTCTCCTAATGTCTAAATCAGTTGGAGTCTAAGGAACTATGGAAAAGAAAGAACGATAAGAGAGGGTCTTCACCTCTTACCTCAAGGTTCCTTTTTACCTCTTTAAGTAGAGATAACGTCACAGGTTGCCATGTCAGAGTCGCACAGAACGTGTAGGGCTTACTAGGCTACGATCTGACGAGCCACTGGCAGCTGTCTAAGCCTGCGATGTCATTATTTAACAGATCATTGTATCGGCCATTACCTCGTATTTGGGGTTCTTAGTTGTGAGCTCCGGTGGCCAGCCATGCCCACAGATAAAATTGGTTAGTCGTGGGTATCAGTTGCATGATGCGTCTATGTCTAAAAGGCTATTGAAGACTTCAAAGATCGTACGTATGGTCGAACGGATTAGTGATCTGAAGCCGGAGTGAGACTAAGGCCTCACTCTGGATGCTTTTGCACCCATGTAGCATGCAAGTCATCATTTCACTATTGTTGGTCGAGTCCTGACCTCGGGATCGGTGGTGAGCCGAGACGGTGGTTGAGTGTAGGCTGGCACATGTAGAATGATATGCTCATAAAAATGCCTCACGAAGGAGTCTCCATATATACAAATAATCTCTTTTCTCTCTTTCCTCTACATCTTTCCCTATGATTTTCCACGAACAAGGAGACATCAAGGATTCCTATAAATAGACCACCATATGGGTAGGAGTTTGGCTCCTACTTTGACTCATAAAATAAAATCCATTATAATACCAATTCTTAGTCATATATCAAATAGAACACATACAAAAAATAAATAAATAAATAAATAACAAAGTCTTAGTTGGACATGCAATGAGTCTCAACACTCCCCTTCATTGTGAAGTCTATACCAATAATCCCAAGCTTGCTACGCAAGTCTTCAAGTCGTTTGGCTGCTAATCTTTTGGTGAAGATACCTGCTAGCTGGTCTTTCGTTGAAACTAAAAGTAAATCAACCTCTTCACTGTAATTTTCTCCATAAGAAAGTGATGATGAACCTCAATGTACTTTATCCTTGCATAAAACACTGGATTTCTTGCCAATCGGATTGCACTCTCATTATTACAATAAAAAAGAACAATATGGTCAGTGTCCTATCCTAAATCATCAAGCAATCTTATGAGTCAAGTTGACTCCTGAGTTGCCATTGTGGCTGCACGATACTCTGCTTCTATAGAAGATAGTGTAATAGTAGGCTATCTATTGCTGCACCAAGAAATAATAAGGATCTCAAGCTAAAAGAATAACCGGTGGTAGATCTACATGTGTTTACCTCATCAATATAGTCTGCATCTGTAAAACCTGCTAAGCTAACTGAAAAATTATTAGTATAGAATATGCCATAATCAACAATCTTAGCAATATATCTTAAGGTCCGTAAAACTACATCAAGATGTGGCCGTTGAGGATACTACATATATCTGCTGACAACACCAACTGCATATATATTCTCTGGCCTTATAATAGTCAAATAAATCAAACTACCCATAACCTATTTATATATGGTAGGATCATCAAGAAGTTTGCCCTACTCTTTACTCAACTTTAAATTTGATTCAATTGAGGTCCGCATATACTTGCAATTAGCCAATCCATACTTACTTAATAAATCAAGAGTATTTTTTTTTTGACAAATAAAATAGTCATCTTTAATTTAGCTGCTTCAATGTCTAGAAAATATCTTAATTCACCAAGTTCTTTCATCTCAAATTATATAAACAGCTATCTACGAACACTGTGGATCTCATCAACATTGTCACTGGTGACAATGAGATCATCAACATATAGGCAAACAATTACCACTCCTCTACTAGTGTGTTTCATAAATAAACTAGAATCTGCAAAAGATAGAGAATAATCATAAAATAATAAATATTCTATAATTTTTTCATACCATACTCTAGGTGCCTGCTTGAGATCATATAAAGCTTTCTTAAGTTTGCAAACAAATTTAGGATTAACGGAGTCAATAAAACCAGGAGGTTGCAATATATAAATATCCTCATTAAAATCATCATGTAAGAAAGCATTTTTGACATCTATCTGCCACAAAGACCATCTCTTGCAAGCTACTAAAGAAATAAGTACTCCGATAGTAGTTAATTTTGCAACCGAACTGAAAGTTTCGTTAAAATCAACTCCATACTTTTATGAAAATCCTCTTGCCACAAGTCTAGCTTTATAGTATTCAATAGAATTATCATTCTTTTTTTCACCTTATAAAGCCACTTACAAGAAATAAGAGAAACATTGCTAGATAAAGAAACTAAATCCCTTGTTTCATTCCTTTTAAGAGCTGAAATCTCTTCTTTTATAGCATCCTCCCAAACATTAATACTCGTGGCCTCATCATATGAAATGGGTTCAAATTGATCAACAATAGTAGAGCATAACAATAAGCAATAGAGGAATAATCTGAATTGCTATATCTGCTAATTGATTTCTTCTTTCTCTTGCTTCTCTACAATAGTGATGGATTCTCAGAAGCTTCAAATTCATCTTCAAGTGATTTTGTATTTTTTTCTTCTCTAAAAATTTATTTTTTCTTAGAATTTGAAGCATGTACACTAGTTTTTCATGGACTTTTATGAGCATCTGAAGTAAGTAGAGAAGACTTTAGCAACTTAGTTGAAGAAGAAGAAGCTAAAGAAAATGAAGAAGGCTCACCAAATTTCATGAAAACGTCTTTCTGAGATACTCTATCCTCATTAGAAACTGATTTAAATTCATTAACGGGGAAGTAGGATCCATCAGAAGACCACCAAGAAGAGCTCTCATCAAAAATGATGTATCTAGAGATATAGATCTTCATTATCTCAGGATTAATGCATCTCCAATCTTTTTTAACTTCATCATAGTCAAAAAACATGCATCTGACAAACTTCTTATCTAGCTTATTAGAGAATTCATCATAATCATGTACAAAACAAACACATCCAAATACATGAAGATGAGAAATATTAAGATGATTTCCAAACAGTTTTTCATAGGAAGTCATGTTATCAATACTTTTATGTTCTATTAAGAATATAAACTACTGTCTGCATGTATTCTATCCAGAATTCATGTTTCATATTCTTTGTGTGAATTATACTATGGATAGTCTCAAATAGATGCAAATTTTTTCTCTCTGCCATACCATTTTGTTCAAGAGTATCTGGGCAAGTAAATTGTCTATATATGCCACAATTAATCAAATAATTAGAGAATTCCTTTGAGATATATTCACCATCTCTATCAGTTCTTAAGAAGCTATTTTTTAATTTAAAAAGATTTTCAATCAAATTCTTAAATTGACAAAATTTCTCAAATACTTTTGATTTTTCTTTAACAAAATATATCCAAATATATTTGAAGAAATCATCTATAAACATAACTGCATACCTTAAACCAGTGAAAGATAGAGTACTAATCCTCCCTGTGAGATCTGAATGTACCAATTGTAGTAGCCGAGAGATCTTATGTGGCTCTTTTTAAAAGGTAGCTTATGCATCGTTCTATACTAGCATCCAATGCAAATAGTACTAATATTGACTTTTATCTTAGAAAGCCCTTTAACTAGTTCCCTACTCTACATATCTTAAAGCCTATCATAATTTACATGAGCCAATTTAGCACGCCATAAATCAACGATATTATGTTTAAGAGTTCGATCAATATAAGAATTACCAACAGACAGAACATAAAACTTACACACTTTTCTGTCTTGAGTAATGAGCTCTCCAAAAACTTTAACATTAGCATAAATCTCTACAGTGTTAGATCCAAATAAAATAAAATAAAATACCTTTCATCCATAATTTGTGAAATAAAAATTAAATTTTGCTTCATATCAGGCACATAACAAATATTATTTACGAAAATAGAAGAACCAATAGATGATGTGAGAGATAAATCACCAATACTTTTAATAGAATGTAGTGAATCATCGATAGTAGTAATAGCATCATAATTAGTATAATCATGCAAAGAATCAAATATCTCTCTATAACCAATCAGATGATTAGAACACCCAGTCATGAGTAAAATCAATATTTGGTATATGAGAAGAAGTAGAAACACATGCATAGTAGTAGTAGTAAAAGCTCAACTATCACTTTCTTTCTCTCCCCATACTCTAATGTAGAGGATGCAACATTAGATTGGTTGAGCTTTACCTTGCAATCTTAAATTTTGTGGCTAAATTTATCATATCTATAATAATTTTTTTTTTGAATTTATAATTTTTATCCTTCTCAGATTTTACAATTAATTGGCCTTTTTTTGGAATTTTTAAAAATATTATTCTACTTTTTATTTTTATTTTTACTGTTAGAAAATAAAGCATAATTTTTAAAGGGGATATTGTCAAATCATGCATCTGAGTATTAAGTACTTTATTAATGAGTATATTTTTCAATTTTGCTAATGCAGGTTGTTAAGCTAATCTAGAAATAGCTAGCATATAAGCACTATAATCTTTATTCAAACCATAAACTAACAGTCTACACTGTTTATGTTCATCATAATAAGAATCTGGATCAAGCACACTAAGCCCATCAAATAATTTTTTTTCATTAAGAAAATATTGGGAGATTGTAAGATTATCTTGTTTGAGAGCACCAATCTTGTTTTCCAAAAATTGAAGCCGAGCCTCATTAGTTTTTGAGTGGAGAGCAATAAGAATATCCCATATCCTCCTCTATATCTTGAATATGATGGTAAGTATCTTCGTCCATATTTATTAGAAGAATAAGAACTATGTTTGCGATTTTGGTCTCCCATATTTTTCTTACTTCTGTATTACCAGAATTTTTGGTAGCTTTACCATATCGTCCCATCTACAACCTCCCATAAATTTTTTTCAATCAAATAAAATTTGATGCTGGCCTTCCAAAATGCATAATTGGTATTGTTTAATATTTTGATCGTAGTAGCTTCAGCTATGATGATTCAATTCTTAAATGATCAAATAAGAATCTATACATTTGCACCACCATAAAATGAATTACTAGAGGCTTCTCAACCATGTTGACATACTAATACACGAATCAACAATCTCCAAGCTTATGACTCTGATACCATGTAGAACGATATGTTTATAAAAATGCTCATCAAGAAGTCTTTATATGTATAAATAATATCTCCTCTCTCTTTTCTCCACACATTTCTCTACGATTTTCTACATACTAAGGAGACACCAAGGGTCTCTTTAAATAAAGCATCATATGGATGGAAGATTGATTCCTACCTTGACTCACAAAACAAAATCTATTACAATACAAACTCTTAGTCCTATTTCAAATAGAATACATAAAAAATAAATAAATAAATAAATAATATAGTTCTAGTTGGACATGCAATGAGTCTGAACAATACTGTGGCGCTGCCTAATCCTGAGCGAATGAAGACTTTCCAGACTTCTCAATATGATTCGATCTGTTTGTGATATCAGTAGACAACTGACCGCGGTCTGGAGAGATAAGGGATCCAATAACCGAACAAAAATCATATGGGGCAGGCACTATAAAATATCACATGGGTGGCCTTGATAGTATGCCATGTTTCTCTTAATACTAATCTTAAAGAATAAATCCAAAAGTCAAAGATTTTTTCTACCAACGGAGTTATTAGTCCCATGATTAAGACGTTCTCTTTCTTCCTCATTTTCAGCACATAACGATTATACTATAGGACTATATAATACACACTAAATATATAGCCAGATAATATATACTGTACGCTATTTTGATACATATGATCCAATACATACCTATAGTAAAATTGATATATATAGTTTATCGAACTTAGTTTCACCAATACAGAGTATATGACTAGTTGATACATACCTAGTAAAATATTCATCCAACGTCTTAATATACATCTCTAAGTAAAATGATACATAGTTTTTAAAATATAGCATTCATCAGTGCACAGCACATGAGCAAATGATACACACTAAATGGCTTATTGATACATACTGTAAGCTTTTTTAATATATACCCAACAATGATCTAATATATACCTACAGATAAATTAATACGTAGTTTATCTAACTTAGTATTCACTAGTACACAGTATATGGTTAGTTGATTCACACTTAGCAAAATATTCATCCGACATCTTAATACACATCTTTAGGTAAAATGATATACAATTTTCATGAGCTTTTAAATGTAAAGATCTTAGAAAAGTAGACAGATGTAGAAAAGAAAAAATGGCCTCCAGATATGTATCGGATCATTACTGGATGTGTATCAAAAAAGCTTACAATATATATTAATAAGCCATCTAGTATGTATCATTTGCTTATGTATTGTGTATTGATGAATGTCATGTTTTAAAAACTATATATCATTTTATCTAGAGATGTATATTGGGACGTTGGGTGAATATTTTGTTAGATTTATATCAACTAATCATATACTATATACTGATAAATATTAAATTGGGTAAACTATGTATCAATTTAGCTGTAGGTGTATATTGGATCGTTGCTGGATGTGCATAAAAAAAGCTTATAGTATGTATCATCTGATTATATATTTAGTATGTATCATATGGTCATATGGTATGTATCTCTATGTACTAAAAACGAAGAAAAAAGGGAATGCTTTAATCATAGGACTAATAAGTCTATCAATAGAAAAAATTTTTGACTTTTAAATTTATTTTTTAAAATTAATATTAAAAAATATAATATATTATGAAATCTATCTTATATGATATTTTATATTTTAAAAAAATATAATATATTATAAAATTCGTCTCATATGATTTTTGTTCTTGATAATCAGGCAACCCAAGTAACACTTTAAGAGAAGCCTTTTAAAATGACACCGCTGCCTCAGTCCCCTTGGTCTGCGGTCTCAGGGAATCTAAAGCAGAGGCAAGGCCAACCAGAGTTCAATGTTTGGATTCTTAAGTGGGAGCTCGATTTGTAGTGTGGTAGTTGTGGTTTTCGTAAGAAGCGTAGGAGCCAGTCAAAATATAAAAAAGGCGTGCTTTGGGGTAGTAGGCGGTGGTGGTTTTAGCAAAATTTTGGACCACATGCATGAGTTTCGTTGGTAGTGTAGTGGCTTCTGGGTTTCTTCCTGTCCATGTTCTCACAGTTACAATAGGCCGATCCTCTCACATCATGTGCTTTGGTAAAAACAACATGCTTATTTATTTAAATTGATATACTCGAGTTGGAAGACTTGATCCTAAATCTTTTATTACAATAATAATATTTTATAATCTTGTTGGTGCAAAAATTCATTTGCGTCGGAAAAGCTGGAGTCGGAAAAGTCGCGGTCGCCGTCGGGACCTGCAAGAGAAGTCTAAACCGGAGGTGGGGTTGCTCCGGCAAGACCCTCCGACGCTCAAGTCAGTTCTCTGCCTCAACAAAAATGGAGCGCTCGAACGGAGAATTTAGCAGAGTTTTGAGATAAGAAAATGAGCTTATAGAATAACGTATCTGGATCCCCCTTTTTATAGACGGGGAAGATAACGGATTGATGGCGGTATCTGTAACCGTCTGGCAGTGGGCTGCCCAGGGTCAGGCGGAGTTTGCTGCGAAGAGTAGTGGAATGGACCCGTGGCTATCACTGGGACGTGCCACGTGGAGTCTGCCGCGTGAAGTGGGGCGGCGTTTGTTGTCGTGATTTGCCAGCGGATGGGAGAATCACGCGGTATCCGTTGCAGGAGGTGGAGCAGGATCGCGGCCATTTATCGTGGCCTGTCAGGTAGTAATGGAGCCGCGTGGGATCCGTCGTAGGGAGTGGAGCAGTGCTGCGATTGTTACTGCGGCCTGTCAGGAAGTGGTGGAGCTGCGCGGAATCCGCCGCAGGAAGTGTAGCAGAATCGTGGCCGTGATTGTGGCCTGGGAGTGCAGATCTGTCGGCTGAAGTTCGGCTGTGGTCGGAGTCTGACCCCACGTAGGGGTCCGGGCGGAGTCCTCCTTGCGGTTGGGGTAGTGGGTGGAGTCCGGCTCCCGTGGGAGTCCGGGTGGAATCCCCTGCAATCAGAATCAGATGCAAAGTCTGGCTCCCGTAGGAGTCCGGACAAGGCTTACCGGCAGCTGACGTTGAGGACGGAGCCCGGCTCCCATAGGAGTCCGGGCGGAGTCCACTTGCGGTTGAAGTAGTTGACGGAGTCCAGCTCTCGTAGGAGTCCGGACGAAGTCTGCTTGTAGCTGTTGGAGTTGAGGACGAAACCCGGCTCCCGTAGGAGTCCGGGTGGAGTCTCCCTGCAATTAAAGTCAAAGGAGGGGTCCGGCTCCCGTAGGAGTCCGGACGAGATTTACCAGCGGTCGATGTTGAGGACGGAGTCCGGCTCCTGTAGGAGTCCGGACGGAGCAGTTGACGTTGAGGATGGAGCCCGGCTTCCGTAGGAGTCGGGGCGGAGTCTACTTGCTGTTGAAGTCGTCGGCGGAGTCCGGCTCCCGTAGGAGTTCGGACGAAGTCTGCTTGTAGCTGTTGGAGTTGAGGACGAAACCCAGCTCCCGTAGGAGTCCGGGTGGAGTCTCCCTGCAATTAAAGTCAAAGGAGGGGTCCGGCTCCCGTAGGAGTCCGGACGGGGCTTACCAGCGGTTGATGTTGAGGACGGAGCCCGGCTCCCGTGGGAGTCCGGGCGGAGTCAACTTGAGGTCGGAGTTGTCGGCGGAGTCCGGCTCCCGTAGGAGTCCGGACGAAGTCTGTCTGCAGCCGTTGGAGTCGAGGATGAAGCCCGGCTCCCGTAGGAGTCCGGGCGGAGCCTTCCTGCAATCAAAGTTAAAGGCCAAGTCCGGCTCCCGTAGGAGTCCGGACAGCTTACCAGCAGTTGACGTTGAGGATGGAGCCTGGCTCCCGTAGGAGTCCGGGCGGAGCCTGGCTCCCGTAGGAGTCCAGGCGGAGTCTACTTGCTGTTGAAGCCGTCGGCGGAGTCCGGCTCCCGTAGGAGTTCGGACGCAGTCTGTCTGCAGCCGTTGGAGTCGAGGACGAAGCCCGGCTCCCGTAGGAGTCCAGGCGGAGTCTTCCTGCAATCAAAATTAAAGGCCAAGTCCGGCTCCCGTAGGAGTCCGGACGGGGCTTACCAGCAGTTGATGTTGAGGACGGAGCCCGGCTCCCGTGGGAGTCCGGGCGGAGTCAACTTGAGGTCAGAGTTGTCGGCGGAGTCCGGCTCCCGTAGGAGTCCGGACGAAGTCTGTCTGCAGCCGTTGGAGTCGAGGATGAAGCCCGGCTCCCGTAGGAGTCCAGGCGGAGTCTTCCTGCAATCAAAATTAAAGGCCAAGTCCGGCTCCCGTAGGAGTCCGGACGGGGCTTACCAGCAGTTGATGTTGAGGACGGAGCCCGGCTCCCGTGGGAGTCCGGGCGGAGTCAACTTGAGGTCGGAGTTGTCGGCGGAGTCCGACTCCCGTAGGAGTCCGGACGAAGTCTGTCTGCAGCCGTTGGAGTCGAGGATGAAGCCCGGCTCCCGTAGGAGTCCAGGCGGAGTCTTCCTGCAATCAAAATTAAAGGCCAAGTCCGGCTCCCGTAGGAGTCCGGACGGGGCTTACCAGCAGTTGACGTTGAGGACGGAGCCCGGCTCCCGTAGGAGTCCGGACGGAGTCTACTTGCTGTTGAAGCCGTCGGTGGAGTCTGGCTCCCGTAGGAGTCCGGACGAAGTCTGTCTGCAGCCGTTGGAGTCGAGGATGAAGCCCGGCTCCCGTAGGAGTCCAGGCGGAGTCTTCCCTTGAGGTCGGCATCGTGGGCGGAATCGTTGATTCCGTTGAGGACTTCGACTGTGGATATTTTATACCCAACACCAGTCTCCCTACTTCCGAGTTTGAATTTCGAACGAAGGAAGTACAGAGAGATGGGTACAGCCGAAGCCGTCCCCTCGAATCCCACGCACTGCTGCCCTCAGATATTTTGGGCATTAATTGCGCGCGTGCCGGAGTCTTTTCGAATTGGGGCGGTACGTAGTGACTCTTCGAAATTCCCGCAGGTACACTGGCCTAGGTACGGCGCAATAATGGTCCTGCCAACCGTCAGCCGCTTTTAGCCGCCTGCCAGGGGGAGTGGGACATGTGTCGGATGCGGACTGGCCTGGGGGGATTCGCGATCATTATGGCACCGGATCCTAGGGTCTATTTAAACCCGTCCTCCCACCTTTAGGTGCCCTACTTCGTTCCTGAGTTCTTACCAGCGTTTGCCTTTTCTTCGAGAGCCCTGTTTCAGTGGGCGTCTTCTCGAGTCGTAGGCGTCTCCTGTTTTCGTTCCTCAGGTCCCTCAGAGCGATATAGGTTAGTTCCAGCACTGCCAACCTTCTTCTTACCACCTAGGGACTTCTTTTCTGTCATTATCTTTTTGCCTCCCTCCGAGTTAGCTTCCTGTGACCTCTCATTCTCTCTTTTGTCCGCCTTCTTAGGGTCCTTTAGAGCCCCCCCTTCGAAACTACTCGAAATGTCTTTCGGCTCTTCTGCTCCTTGCAGTTCCGGGAGTTCTTCTGCCTCAAACCCCCAGGTCTCCGTCTCTGCAGACGAACCCGCGTCTGGGGCTGGGCTCCGCTCGGTTTTTGCGCCGGGCGCCATTCCGTGTTCCCTGACCTCGGAGGAGCTCCTTCTGATAAGGGTTCAGTACGGAGTTCCTCCGGAGTACGACCTGGAGCTGCCTGGCCCTTCTGACCGGGCCAGCACTCCTCCTCCCGGTCGCTTTTGCTTGTACCAGGAAGCGTTCCGTGCCGGACTCCGGCTTCCGCTTCCTTCCTTTGTCATTGCCCTCTTCCGTTTCTTGGACATCTCCTTGGCTTCCGTGGCCCCTAATTCTTTTAGGTTTTTGATAGGATTTCTCTCCCTCTGCCACGTAGTCGAGGTCCAGCCGTCTCTCTCCTTGTTTAGGCACTTCTATACCTTCAAGCGCCATCCTTCGACGAAGGACTGGTGGTACTTCTCCCCCCAGTTCGGCAAGAAGGGGTTGCTGAAAGGCGCCCCTTCTTCGATCCACAATTGGAAGGAGAAATACCTCTTCGTCCATTGCCCGACCCTGAAACTGGGCCTGCCCCCTTGGGGCTCTCTGAAGGTTTCTGTCCGCCGGGCTCCCAGCCTGGGGGAGGATGACCTCCAGGCCGCCCAGAAGCTTCTAGCTTATTCCGCTCCTTCCCTTCCCAATCTTCTGAGGGAGCAGTTTCTTTTCAACATCGGCCTGAGTCCCCAGGATCCAGCGAGTATTCATCTTTTACCTTATCTTCTCTTTTCGTGCTTCCCTTCTCTTCTTCTTTTTACCTCCTCTTCCCTCTCTCTCTCTTTTTTTTTTTTGTTTTTTTCTGATTGGTTTGCTTCTTTTTCTTCTTTCCTTTTCTCTCTCTTTTTTTTTGTTTTTTTCTGATTGGTTTGCTTCTTTTTCTTCTTTCCTTTTCTCTCTCTCCTTTTCTTCTCTTCTTTTGTTTTTTTTTTTTTTTTTAGGAATGGACGCCGAAGCAGTGCGGAGGCTCGTCAGGGGCATGAGGGTCCACAAGAGAAAGGGCGCTACGACCTCCGGATCGGCGAAGAGGGCCAGGGCGGAGGAGACGAGCTTAGCGGCACCCGTCCAGGCGGCCCCGGCCATCGACATTCCCTCGGATGTCGAGCCAACAGCTCCCCGGGCCTCCTCGAGGAGTCCGCCGATTGGGGCCCCCGCCCCGGGGGTTCGCCCCACGGAGGCGCCCGCCACGGAGAAAAGGAGGAAATCGGTGGCCCGCAGGGCGAGTAGCCGCCGAAATACTGCGGACGAGTCCCTCTGCTCCGAGGAGGGGTCGGAGAATCCCTTCAATGATAGGGACTTGATCAGGCGGCTGATCGACGGCTGCATTCTGCCTGACGTCGTGGAGAGGATCGACCGCGCCGATCCTGAGCAGCGGGCTTGGGATTCTTTGGGGTCCTTCCTTGAGGTGAGCGACTCTTCATTTACATGGCTATTCGGCCTTTGTACTGATTCCCTAGCTGTCTTTGCAGATTAGGCACCAGCTCCTCGCCTATATCGAGGCGATGAGCCGCACGAGGAGGGACATCCTCCAGGTGGAGGAACGCTGTCAGGCGGAGGTTGCTCACCTCCAAGCAAAGACGGCCGAAGTAGCCGCCCTCCAGGAGGCCCTGGAAAGGGAGAAGAAAGCCCGGGAGGAGGAGAGGCAGATCTTGGAGGAATCGGCGAGGAAGGCAGAGGCCGAGGTCGCCCACTTGGTCGAGCAGACTCCGGTCCTGGTCTCGGAGGCCAGAGCCCTTGCAGTGGAGGAATTTAAGGTCTCCGCGGAGATGAGGGACCTGAATATCCAGTTCGGCCAGGAAGCGTTCATTAAGGGGTTCGAGCTCTGCCAAGAGAAGGTGGCCAGAAAATTCCCAGAGCTCGACCTCAGCTTTCTAGGCGAGGAGTCTGAGGACGAGGCCGGCCCCTCGTCAGCCGCCACTGCTGTCGCAGCCCCCGCGCCGAGTTCTCCACCCCCCGCCCCTGAGGTCTGAGACCTCCGATCTTGTACCTTTATTTCGTCGTAATTTTTCTTTTCCGTTTGTCTTTAAAAACCATTCAATCAATAAAGTTGAATTTCTTGTTGCGGACGGCTTCTCTTTCCTCCTCCTTCCTTCTCTCTGTTTTTCTTCCTGCAATGAATCGTTCTTTGATGCCTTTACCTTCCGATGGCAGTGTCCTGCAGAAGCACTCCCCCTGCCCTTGGGGGTCCCGCTGAAATCGACGATCCAGCGGTTGAAAAAGGAGGTTCTTCACCTGACGAAGAAGTTAAAGAAGACGGAAGCCGAGCTCCGCAAATCGAGAGAAGGTCACTCTGAAGCCGCCGCTGAGGCCGCCCACTTTCGGAGTCTCCATGTGAAGGGGATCATGGAGTATAGCCGGAGGAAGGCGAACTTCGCAAAGGAGCTCGAGGAATGCAAGAAGAGCTCCAACGACCGGATTTGGGCCCAGGCCGCCAGGATCAGCGCCCTCAAGGTGGAACTGTCAGCTGCGAAGGGGAAGATCGGCCAGCTGGAAGGAAATTCATCCCGGCTCTTGGCCCGGGTCGACGATGACCAGAGATGGTCGCAGAAGGTTTCCGACTTTCAGCAGCAGCTTCAGGATGCCGAGGTGAGCCACGACGTGCAACGGGCTAGCTGGCGCAGGCAAGTGGAAGAATACAAAGGGAGATTCAGGACGGCAGCCGACGAAGTCGTCCGTCTCCAGAGACAGCTGGCTAGCAGGGCACAGCTTACTTCCGCCCAAGATTCTGAAGAGCTCCAAGCCCTAAGAGGCACCGTGGAGGGGATTTCTGTCTCCCTCGGGGAAAAGACAGCCGAGCTGCAACAAGTGAAAATCCAACTGGCATTCGAGCGGCGGGCCATCGCGGACGCGGAGGCGGAGTCCGAAGTTTTGAGGAAGAGGCGTCGACAGGCAGAGGCTGAGAGCCAGCAACTTCGTCGGGCGCTCCAGGACGCGCTGCGGAAGAGGGAAGAGCTAGAAGAGGAAATTGAGAATCTGAGGCAGTCCTGGTTGAGGGACGGAATAGATAACTCTAGGTCGGAGGGAGCAGGGCCTCCTTAGAGCTCTTTTTGTCTTTCTGTCTTGTCATGTAGTTACTTCCTTTTTGTCGTTTTGCCGTTCTTTCCTTGGCCTTCCTGGCTTTGTAGTGTGTATATCGGAAATGGAATAAAAAGAGTATTTTGTGTTACCTCATCCGCGCGTTGCACTAATATTGCTGTCTACTGAACCTTTCTTGTCGTTTGACTTGTCTGATGTAGACGTCGTCAGGGGGTGCCCGATCGACGATGCGTTAGCTCGCCTTTCTCGTCGTGCGTGGCTGCAAGCCCGAGCTTGGCCGTCCGGGCCCCACATTATTTCGGGGATGTCGTTGTCTTCCTAATCGGTGCCGAAAGTCTTCCTTGGCATCGTGGATGGAACCCGGCTCCCGTAGGAGTCCGGGTGAAGTCTTCCTTGTGGGCGGAACCCGGCTCCCGTAGGAGTCCGGGTGAAGTCTTCCTTGTGGACGGAACCCGGCTCCCGTAGGAGTCCGGGTGAAGTCTTCCTTGTGGACGGAACTCGGTTCCCGTAGGAGTCCGGGTGAAGTCTTCCTTTTTGTTCGAGCCAGTGTGAGGTTCTCCTTCCGTTCCCGGCTTAGCTGTGGGGGTGCGTTAGGGCGCTGTAAGGCCTCTCCCCCCATCTGGTCTAAAAGAACTGGGCCTTCGACTTTGCTCATGTCAGGACGAGGTTCTCTTCCTGTTCCTGACATGGCTGTGGGGGCACATTAGGGCATTGTAAGGCCTCTCCCCCCATCCGGTCTAAAAGAACCGGGCCTTCGACTTTGCTCATGTCAGGACGAGGTTCTCCTCCTGTTTCTGACATGGCTGTGGGGGCACATTAGGACGTTGTAAGGCCTCTCCCCCCATCCGGTCTAAAAGAATCGGGCCTTTGACTTTGCTCATGTCAGGACGAGGTTCTCCTCCTGTTCCTGACACGATTGTGGGGGCACATTAGGGCGTTGTAAGGCCTCTCCCCCCATCCGGTCTAAAAGAACCGGGCCTTTGACTTTGCTCATGTCAGGACGAGGTTCTCCTCCTGTTCCTGACATGGCTATGTTTTAAGCGTTCGGTGGGGTCGTATCCAGTCATAATAAATCCACGCCAGGTGGGAAGAGTACGTTAAGTAGAAAGAAAATTAGATTCAAGGTGAAATCGTAAGTGATACATTTACAGGTTTTTCGAGCTCCACGGTCGTGGGTGGCCCGCTCCTCCTTGAGGCCCTTCGGTGACGGAGTCGATGGTCCCGATGGGAGGTCGGTCCCCGGGTTGCTCCTCCCTTCTCGGTGGTTCAGGCTGTGGAAGGGCTCTTGGCCGGTCTCCTCTACCCTCAGGCCTACGGCGGATGAATCTGTCAAGTCGACCTCGCCGAATGAGCTCCTCGATCTCGTCCTGGAGCTGGATGCATTCCTCAGTGTCGTGGCCGTGGTCGCGGTGGTAGAGGCAGAACTTGTTGGGGTTGCACTTTCGGGGTGTGTGCGCATCCTCTCCGGCCTAGGGAGCTGCTCCCTGACCTCCATCAACACCTGGGCCTTCGAGGCGTTGAGGGGGGCGTAATTGCGGAATCTCCCTGGTGGGGAACCCCGCCGAACCCCGCGGTCCGGGCTTCTCTGCCTGCGTGCCCGGGGTGGAGTATGGGCACGCTTATGCCCAGGAGGGGATCGAGAACGCGGCCGGACTTCCTTTGGCCTTTTCTCAACTGCGGGCTTACTCGAATCTCCCGCTTGCCACTCCCTTGCTGTCTCTTCATCCTTCATTTTGAAGGCTTCTTCCGCTCGGGCGTATCCCTCAGCCCGAGCCAGCAAATCGGCAAAATTCCTGGGATACTTCTTCTCCAGGGAGAACAAAAGATCATTCTTCTGAAGGCCGCCTTTCAGGGCGGCCATGGCAACTGATTGGTCCAAGTTCCGGACCTCCAGCACCGCGATGTTGAAGCGGTTGATGTAGGCCCGTATGGACTCCCCTTCCCTCTGCTTGATGTTGATGAGGGACTCCGAACCCTTCCGGGGGCGCCGGCTGCTGACAAAATGGGCCACAAATTGGTGGCTCATTTGATCGAAGGAGAAGATGGTACCCGATTTCAAAGCCGAATACCAGTTCCTCGCTGCTCCCTTCAAAGTAGATGGGAAATCCCGGCATAAGATGGCGTCAGGAGCACCGTGAAGCAGCATCATCATCTGGAAGGCCTCCAGATGATCAACCGGGTCCGAAGTCCCGTCGTAGCTTTCGAACTGGGGAAGCTTGAAGTTTGGCGGGATTGGTTCCTGCATGATCGTTTGGGAGAAGAGAGGGTCAGTACAAATATCCTCACCATAAGCGGGGGGCGCATGGCGGAGTTCTTCAATCCGTCGGTTCATCTCCTGGAGCCTCCGGTCCAGGAAATCCTCTCGACTTCGAGTCTCGAGGGTCCTCTGGCAGAACGGGGGCAGGGATCTTCCAGGGGTGGAGTCGTGGCCCGATTGAGGCTCTCTACCCTCGGGTTTGTTTTCCCAGGAAGGACGGGGCGGCTGGCCCAGGTGGCCCGCCCCACCGTCGGGTTCTGGCATTCCGGAGATGCCCTTTCCGGGTGCGCTGACGCCTGCGGCTGCTGCTGCTGCATTGCTTGCACAGCTTCGACGAGGCCTCTGACCTGCTGTGCCAGCAAGTCAAACTACTCCGCGCCGACCGCCACCGCTGGAGGAGGAGGAGGAGGAGGTTGAGAAATAGGAGGGGAGGCTGGAGCCTGAGATCTGGCCGTGGAGGTCGTGGACCGTCGCGTGGACACCTTGCGTGGAGGCATCGAGTGTGGACCCAGCGGGGAAAAATAAGGAGTGGGTGTCGGAGGAGATGATCGGAGGCGGCTCCGTTGAATGCTCCTTTAAGAACAAGGGTACTGCGAAGGTTCGGGGCCCCTTCCTCTAGCGCCAATCCTGTTGGTGCAAAAATCCGCTTGCGCCGGAGAAGCTGGAGTCGAGGAAGTCGCGGTCGCCGCCGGGACCTGCAAGGAAAGTCTAAACCGGAGGTGGGGTTGCTCCGGCAAGACCCTCCGACGCTCAAGTCAGTTCTCTGCCTCAACAAGAATGGAGCGCTCGAACGGAGAATTTAGCAGAGTTTTGAGATAAGAAAATGAGCTTATAGAATAACGTATCTGGGTCCCCTTTTTATAGGCGGGGAAGATAACGGATTGATGGCGGTATCTGTAACCGTCTGGCAGTGGGCTGCCCAGGGTCAGACGGAGTTTGCTGCGAAGAGTAGTGGAATGGACCCGTGGCTATCACTGGGGTGTGCCACGTGGAGTCTGCCGCGTGAAGTGGGGCGGCGTTTGTTGTCGTGATTTGCCAGCGGATGGGAGAATCACGCGGTATCCGTTGCAGGAGGTGGAGCAGGATCGCGACCGTTTATCGTGGCCTGTCAGGTAGTAATGGAGCCGCGTGGGATCCGTCGTAGGGAGTGGAGCAGTGCTGCGATTGTTACTGCGGCCTGTCAGGGAGTGGTGGAGCTGCGCGGAATTCGCCGCAGGAAGTGTAGCAGAATCGTGGCCATGATTGTGGCCTGGGAGTGCAGATCTGTCGGCTGAAGTTCGGCTGTGGTCAGAGTCTGACCCCACGTAGGGGTCCGGACGGAGTCCTCCTTGCGGTTGGGGTAGTGGGTGGAGCCCGGCTCCCGTGGGAGTCCGGGTGGAATCCCCTGCAATCAGAATCAGATGCAAAGTCCATTTCCCGTAGGAGTCCGGACAAGGCTTACCGGCAGCTAACGTTGAGGACGGAGCCTGGCTCCCATAGGAGTCCGGGCGGAGTCCACTTGCGGTTGAAGTAGTTGACGGAGTCCAGCTCCCGTAGGAGTCCGGACGAAGTCTGCTTGTAGCTGTTGGAGTTGAGGACGAAACCCGGCTCCCGTAGGAGTCCGGGTGGAGTCTCCCTGCAATTAAAGTCAAAGGAGGGGTCCGGCTCCCGTAGGAGTCCGGACGAGATTTACCAGCGGTCGATGTTGAGGATGGAGTCCGGCTCCTGTAGGAGTCCGGACGGAGCAGTTGACGTTGAGGACGGAGCCCGGCTCCCGTAGGAGTCCGGGCGGAGTCCGGCTCCTGTAGGAGTCGGGGCGGAGTCTACTTGCTGTTGAAGTCGTCGGCGGAGTCCGGCTCCCGTAGGAGTTCGAACGAAGTCTGCTTGTAGCTGTTGGAGTTGAGGACGAAACCCGGCTCTCGTAGGAGTCCGAGTGGAGTCTCCCTGCAATTAAAGTCAAAGGAGGGGTCCGGCTCCCGTAGGAGTCCGGACGGGGCTTACCAGCGGTTGATGTTGAGGACGGAGCCCGGCTTCCGTGGGAGTTCGGACGGAGTCAACTTGAGGTCGGAGTTGTCGGCGGAGTTCGGCTCCCGTAGGAGTCCGGACGAAGTCTGTCTGTAGCCGTTGGAGTGGAGGATGAAGCCCGGCTCCCGTAGGAGTCCGGGCGGAGCCTTCCTGCAATCAAAGTTAAAGGCCAAGTCCGGCTCCCGTAGGAGTCCGGACAGCTTACCAGCAGTTGACGTTTAGGACGGAGCCCGACTCCCGTAGGAGTCCGGGCGGAGTCTACTTGCTGTTGAAGCCGTCGGCGGAGTCCGGCTCCCGTAAGAGTCCGGATGCAGTCTGTCTGCAGCCGTTGGAGTCGAGGACGAAGCCCGGCTCCCGTAGGAGTCCAGGCGGAGTCTTCCTGCAATCAAAATTAAAGGCCAAGTCCGGCTCCCGTAGGAGTCCGGACGGGGCTTACCAGCAGTTGATGTTGAGGACGGAGCCCGGCTCCCGTGGGAGTCCGGGCGGAGTCAACTTGAGGTCGGAGTTGTCGGTGGAGTCCGGCTCCCGTAGGAGTCCGGACGAAGTCTGTCTGCAGCCGTTGGAGTCGAGGATGAAGCCCGGCTCCCGTAGGAGTCCAGGCGGAGTCTTCCTGCAATCAAAATTAAAGGCCAAGTCCGGCTCCCGTAGGAGTCCGGACGGGGCTTACCAGCAGTTGATGTTGAGGACGGAGCCCGGCTCCCGTGGGAGTCCGGGCGGAGTCAACTTGAGGTCGGAGTTGTCGGCGGAGTCCGGCTCCCGTAGGAGTCCGGACGAAGTCTGTCTGCAGCCGTTGGAGTCGAGGATGAAGCCCGGCTCCCGTAGGAGTCCAGGCGGAGTCTTCCTGCAATCAAAATTAAAGGCCAAGTCCGGCTCCCGTAGGAGTCCGGACGGGGCTTACCAGCAGTTGACGTTGAGGACGGAGCCCGGCTCCCGTAGGAGTCCGGGCGGAGTCTACTTGTTGTTGAAGCCGTCGGCGGAGTCCGGCTCCCGTAGGAGTCCGGACGAAGTCTGTCTACAGCCGTTGGAGTCGAGGATGAAGCCCGGCTCCCGTAGGAGTCCGGGCGAAGTCTTTCCTTGAGGTCGGCATCGTGGGCGGAATCGTTAATTCCGTTGAGGACTTCGGCTGTGGGTATTTTATACCCAACAATAATATATAATGAAATTTAAAAATTATATCACTATCATTATTATCATTATTATTAATAATGATAATAATATTAATAATAATATTATTATTATCATTATCATTCGAGAGTATTGTATCGAATAAAATCGAATGATACGGAACATATCACACCATTCCAATTTGATATGAATTATGATGAAAGAATATATTGAGTATGTGGAACTTATACCGACACCATAATACATTGATGCCAATATGGAGTTTAGTACCGAGATGAATCTTATTATTATTGTTGAGAGATTCTAAGTCCCCTGCAACAGAAATTATTCATGATTATTATTTAATCATATAATATTTATGGTGATCGACCAGTTATCAAATATATCAATGCTATTAAGAAAAGCATGAATTTTACACTTTGTTGGCAAACTATTTGCAGCTATGTCCAAAAAAAACATTCACAAAATTAGTAGTTCATCTCTTTTCTTGCATATAAAAAAACTCTTTTTATTGTTGTTATTGGTGATCATTCTTGTAGGAATTTTAGCTATCTACTATCCTTGCTTCCTCAATGTGCAACAGTAGATCAAGGTCCATAAATAGGAGAAACAAATCTATGAGAAATGCGTTACAAATATGATGAAACATATAACCTATTTAATCATCTAGTGTGGAGTTTCTGGATTGTTAAAAACCAAGGGCTTCAACCTTTGCTTCATTAACTTCCATGGTGATATTACTTTGGTATAGTTATCACAACCCCCACAAGCGTCCCAAAATCTCCTCAACCACTTCATAATAAAAAGCAGAGGATAAAAAACGGCAGAGATTACAGTAGAACTCTCCACTCTCCCATCTCCTTCTACCATCCATGAATCCAAAAGATCATTGGGTTGCACCGCCCCTCCCCCCACCCCACCAAAAAAAAACAAAAAAAAAAATCCATTTCAATTATAAATGTATTTTTTTACCACAAATTCATACTACAACACGAACAAAGATGTTCAAAAATATTGGAAATCAAAACATGTAATCCGCCACAGAAAGATTCTGAAAACATTGATCATATGTTTCTGAAAGGTATGTTGTCGATCTTCCTTCTAGTTAGAGATTTGATTCAATTGGCTTCAGTCACCTGTTTCTGTGGAACAAGGGAGAGGCTTTGGTCCAAAACCAAAGGAGAAGGAAAAATTTCTTATCATTACAGAAAACTAGAGAAAAATCAAGCAGTCCATTTTTATTCAAAGGTCCAAAATAGCTTTGTCCATGCAGGTACAAATTAATGGACCGGCAAGGACAAAAGATCTCAAATTCATCATGACATCACTGATAACTCCGTGATCGAGAGGGGAACAGGTCAAGGTTTACACCGTCCACGCCTCAAAATCGCCACTAACAAAATCATAGTAACCTCCATATACAGCGAGAGTCTTCTTCTCCAACGCTTCTTTGACGAAGGGGTATGTCTTTAAATTATCAAGAGACACATTCACAGCTTCCTGCATAAATATAACAGAAAAATGGAAAAATTAATAAAAATCATTGAAATTAATACATCTAGAAAAATCCATACATGTATGTATGTGCTCACAAATAAGCTTTATTCTCAGGTAATATCAAGAGTAAGCTTTACTGCATGGTTATCAAGCAGGAAAAAAGAAAAAAAAAAAAAACCTTTAATGCATGTATGCAGGGTGGCTATGTGTAAGTAATGGTTGCTCACTAATTCCCACAGATTTGTGTAAGTAATACTTTGGAGATAAACAACATGTTTAGGTGTTATTACTTGCATGTATCGACATTATGAGAACCCTTTTGATTCTTGCAAAAGGCTGAGACAAAGGTGTAGCAAAGGAGGAGGTGACACCTTTTCACATTTGGTGCATTGGTCTGGAAAGGCCAATTCAGAACAACTGCTCTTCACCTTCTCTCTCGCAGGCATACATATCTTCACCCAGTCCTCTATGAAGTCACTGCAAAAATCAAGTACACGAACAAAAATTATCAATAGAACCGCATTTGCCCAATTAGTAAACTGCAGGTAAATATAATTGTTAGCCCTCTATCTAACACAGGTCCATTCACCTATACCAATGATTTAGATCTTAATGGGATATCACGGGACATCGGAACAAAGCACCGTCGCATGTATTGAGACAGGATCGTTCCACTTATATTCAAGTATTTCAATCGAGACGTCTTGGGATATCCTTATCTCAAATATTAGAATGAAATGGAATGGCGGTGCGTGGGATGGTAAAATTATGATAGTTTCATTCCATGAGATTTAGAATTTTGACCCATACCACTATTTATGATCGGCTATAAAATCTTGAAGAGATGGTTATTAAGATGAGTCCAATGCATGTATCATATTCTCATGAGAAGAAAAAGAATTTCAGAATTCCCAAACTCTTGGAATTCTATTCCATGGAATGATGCAAAGAAAAGAGGAGAAAAGCTACGAGGAAAAGAGAATCCAGAATAATAAAGGAAAAGGTACTTACGAGCTGGAGGAGCCATCATCCTTAATTGACATGAGCCCTTTGATGCCTCCGCAACGGCTGTGACCGATCACCACGATGTTCTCCACCTGTCCAATAATTAGCGTGCTTTTTGAGTAATGAAGTCTAAATGTTGGTAGGATGATATATATGTAGCGATTTTAGGATAACGCCGGTGATTAAAGAGGAATTAGGACCGTCCAAATTGATGGCTTTAGCATGGCAAGGTCATCCTCACGTGCTTCCCTAAAAATGAAATATTCTGACCGGAGAATTAAGCAACTTTCTTATTTAATTCCGAACCCTTTCTATGCCACTCATGTTAGCTTATGTTCTAAAGAAAAATAAATGCCCCGGATCGCCCCCTTCAACTCCCCTTTCTTTTTTATTTTTAAACAAAAAAAAATTAATTAGATGTTTTAGATAACTTAATAAGATTTTTACTCGCTATAATGTAAGAATAAGAAAATAAGTCGATCAAAATTACCGCATACAAGAGTTTTTATTTTTGAATTGAAATTTTATAATATAAAATTTATTTAATTTTATCAATTTTTTATTTTTTATCAAATAAATTATAAATTTAATAAAATTTTTTGATAGAATAAAATTAACAAAACTTTCAACGGTCCGCAAAATAAAAATTAAGAAGAAAAATATACAAATATAACAAGTGTAACACCGTCAGTAATTTGGTGAAGAAAATAATTACTCAAATATAAGATAAAATTATGATAGATATAATTAATTTTTTAATAACAAAAAAAAATGTGTAAATTTTTTTTTTCCTTACAACTATCTATCCCATATAAAAAATCTTCCTTATATTCTCATTTATATACATACAAACGCATACATATACACTACCTAGCAAAATATTATTTAATTTTGCCTACATCCGTGATGACCTCAAAATGTAGGATATGGTTATTTTGGGTACTTCCAGCATTATTGGTGGAGTCCTAGAGTTTTGACTGCTGACCTTGAGGTGGCGGACGGCATATTCTACGGCAGCACCGACGCCGGTGTATTTGGTCTGCGCACGGGAGAAACAACGGTCAAAAAGGATCGACTAGTTTGGCATGCGGGCCCCACATCATCACCAATGGAATGGAGGGTGGTGATCGAGCAGAGGGATATGATATACCTTGTCGTAGGGTGGGACCATGTTGGCGATGTTGCGGACCATGAAGGCCTCCCCCGGCGCGAAATTGAACAACACCGACGGGCACACGCGCGAGTCCGCACATGCGAACACCATGAACTGTATGCATTATTCCAGCAAACAGGCCCAAGCTCCCATGTTAGTGAGGTCATAGGAAAAATATTAAACATCACCCATGTTGCGGTCTCACTAATTTATTATTATCATTATTATTATTATCATGGTAGCAGCCCATGCTTTTTAATTTTTTTGGTAACGAGCCCATGGTTTCAAACTAACAAAGTGGCTTCATTGTTGGATGTAAATAATAAAACATTAAAAATAATTATTTTTAATTTTTAGCTAGAGGAATTACTATGCCAATTATAATCGTACGAATAACGATGATGGTTAGAATGACTAAACTGCTATCAATATCTATGATAAGGAGAAAATCTAACACAGAGATGATGAATAAGCATGTAGAGGCTTCTCAAAAAAATAAGCATATGGAGGAGGAGCAGATTTTTGATTAAAAAATCATTATATTTTCAGAGAATAAAGCATACTGATAAATGTATAAAATATTTTAAAAAATAAAAAATAGTATCAGATATATTGTACAATTTTTGTTTTCTAAGCAAAAAGGGATAAAAATGCAATGCAGGTTTATTTGTTTTTATGCCGTGACAATAATAACATAGTGAAAAAAAAGGTAACATTTTTTATCATCATCTAACACATTTAATCAGTAGAAAAGGAAATATTCTAAAAATAACAAGCTAACAAGTTATATATTATCCAAGGCTACGAATTGTTTTCATACTAACCAATAGTGATCATTGATTTGTTTAAAAATAAATGTTTATATGGAAACGTAATGGGTCACAGTGCATAGCAACTACGAACACGGTTTAATTTTAGTCCAGATAATACCATTCTTACCAAAAAAGAAAAAAAATGGTGTCTCCAAGAACCCTGAGATTACCTTGGGGCTCTGGCCGTCTGCGAGGGTGCGGAAGACATCGGGCTTCTTCCTGCACGGCACAGATGTAATTTCGTTAACAATCGGGACTTTTTTGTCTTGAAAAGAGAAAATATCATCCGACAACCAAAAAAATAGATAAAAGCCATTCTCTCAAAGTTGGTAAATGAAAGTATAGAATGACTAAAACGCCCTTATCAGGTAATTAATGTCCATCTTAGTTTTTGCCCTCTCGACAAATTACAAATAGCGGTCGGATATCGATGCATGACCCATTATAAAAACTAAAGATGATACATTTTCTCAGGTTATAAAATTCATACAATAAAAATGCCATTTTCGTCAATTGAAAAATATAATAACCACTCACTCATAAGTTTCCTTCTTAAAGTGCTCGAACCCGGATTGCAACCTCTTGATGGGATCCATCTCCTCCCCCTCTTCAGATTCTGAAAATTATATAGTTACAAACCACGTACATTTTAATATAAGAAAAACAAATATGCTGCCCTCAAAATAATAATAATAATAATAATAATAATAAAACTACTTTCTCCCTGTTCAACAATGGCGGCTAAATCAGAATATTGTTTATGCATGAAACAGTTATAGAGAAAATACGAAATAAAAATACCTCAATCTACTCAACTTAACGATAACATGTCACAAAGCCAAGAGTTTTTCATTGCTGATCCATTAAAAATAGAACAACAGCTGACAAACTACGAAAAGGATGAGATGGAAAACAGAAACAGATGAAGACCAAAGTTCAGATCAAAGAGTATAGATTTATATATACAAAAATCTAGAGTAACCAAGAAATAACATGGAGGGCTTCAAGAGTCCACAGACCTCCCTACGATGCAATCTTCTTCCTCTTCTATTGTGCCGGCTGCTCCTTCTTTTCCTTCTTCCTTCTTCCTCCTCTGAAACCAAAAGAGGCCGTGGGCTGTCATCTTATATGGCGAACCGTTTCGGATGTGCCGCCGGAGCAGGATTAGGAGGGAAGCCCGCGAGTCAGGAGGAGCGGATCCGTCGTTTACGGTTTAAATCTCGGTGAATGGAGTGCTTTTAGCCGTTAAACTGGGGCTCAGATTGCCGTAATCCCCGCTACCGCAAGAGTTAATTACGACCCGGTGGGTCCCAGGCATGCGTGGCAATTGGCAAGCAGCGAAGGTGGCGAATCTCAGGGTATCAGCATATAAACACTTGCCATGTTTGCACACAAACGGGCCAAGGGTATATCTTCGGGGCTTCACTTTGTTGTGCATCAAGATTTAGAATATGCTATTCAGTCCATGAGTATTGCTACTCGGGTTAGGTGCAAAGGAGTTAATCTTGATCGAGCCCCGATTTGGTTAAGCTCAATTGAGATTAATTTCAAACTTGAATGCGCTTAATTTTTTTATGACTATTTGAAAATCACTTTAGGCCTAATTTTGAATCGAGTCTTACACAATTTAAATGAGAAGCTTGTGTATGCTTAACCAAGCCGGAAATTAATTCAAGCTCGAGTTAAGCTCGGTTGAAGCTTGATTTAAAGCTTGACTTCAAACATAGCTAATCCGAATAACATTTGATTGATTCGCATGTCAAATGTTAAAATCTCGATATAATGTAGATCGGGAAAAAAGAAAAACTAAAAATTATATTTGGACTCTATAGAAAACTGAGCTTTATTTAGACAAGCTCCAACAAGCCAGGTGTTTTAAATTTTTGGCTTGGTTGGACACTATTTTTGGGCCTGAATTGATAGTTCAAGTTCCATTAGCTTAGTTTCACATCAAGCCTATTTCTGGTCAAGCTTAAGCCAAGCTTGTGTTGTTCATATATTTTTCCATCCCTACATATGGTTCTCATAAAATGCACATAAACAATTCTCAATTTAGATGGCAAGAGAAAATTAGTACAAATTACAGACCTTGGATTGTCTGCTTGTGAAGTTGCCAAGTTAGTGGTCATGGGCCTAATAAATTTTTCATATGCAATTTACTGATGAGCTAAAGCATTTTCCTGAGCCCAGTGCAAGACATCGAGTTGTCAGGAAATACATGGTAAAGAGTAGGTGGTTACACCGATTTGTTTCACATCTATTTTATCATCAGGCGAGATAAACGGCCACAATGGACCCCACAACTTTGTAGTTAAAATGTGCACTTGTGCATTTGATTACCCAAGAAATTTTTTAATACTTATAATGTGTGCTTGTCTATGTGAACGGTGCATCCAACTTGCACCCCATGTTATGCTACTAATTGCGAGTTTTCGGGGAAGGAAACAAGGTAGCTTACTGTGGGGTAAGTGAGAAACTGCTTGACCTTGGGTGGTGTAGGTGGCAGCATCTAATTTGGTAAAGAGGTTTTATAGTTAGTTCTTTAATAGGATGGGAATGACTCTACCTATCTCTTGACTTGTTTTCTTGGTGCTTGGAATCTCATCACATCTTTTCTTGGCAAAATCATATAAAATAAAAAAAATGAGGTACGTTATACCAAAATATACTGGTCCAGTGCCAAACACGAAAATGCATTGGGCTTTACGCAATCCATTGTTATCCACATCGGGTGGAGGAGTGGGGGAAGCTTGAATGTAGGTAGTGGGCCATCGGTGGGCAAGCAAATTGAGTAATTCTTCGTGCACCGTGCATGCGGTTGAGTAAAAATACATCATCCTATTTTATTAGGTTACATAGTTATTATTTTTTTAATATATATTTAATATTTATAATTTTATTTTTTTATTTAAAATATTAAATAATAAAAATATTTTTTTTATTTTAAAAAAAATTATGTGATATATCTTGCAATCAAATTATGATTTCAAAAAATTATATATTTTTTAAAAAATTATAGAAAAAAAAATATTTTTTTATTAAAAATTTATAAAATTTTTAAATAATAAAAATATTTTTTATTTTTTATGATATTTTGTGATCAAATTATGACTTACTGTTACGTAGAAATCATAATTTGATTGCAGAATGTCATAATCTAGCTATACAATATCATAGGTTTTTAAAAAAATATATATTTTCTTCATTCAAATTTTTAAATAAAAAAATAAAATTATAAATATTAAATATGTATTAAAAAGTGATGATTATATGGTCTAATAAAATAAGATGATGCATTTTTAGTGCCGCATGCGGTGCACAAAGACTCCCTCCAAGCAAATTATGATCAATTAAGAGTAATGGTGAGAAAATTTTCTAGTTGCAATGGAATTGCTCAAAGGAATCTATGGTCCTGTAAGGTAGGACTCTTTACAAGAATTCCTTATGCGGCACATGGAAGGAGGTGATAGATCCTGCCCATCTTTTTATCTGGTAGATGGATCCTCTCAACTTCGGTGTTGGAACTTGGTAATCTATCACTATACTTGTCCGTCGATTACAAGACTGTCCATCTATACCATACATTAATAAAGAGAAATACAAAATTCCGCCGCACGCAAAAAATGTCGAGCAATCGAAAAGGCAAATCTACCCACTGGTGATACATTAAGAATCGTGTTGTACATGGCACGATGCCTCAATGATACTGGAGCTCGATGCATCACAGGTTGTTCCATAATGTATGGATTTTATCATGATTGCAAATTGGACCATTAAGTATGATTGCTGAATTTGAGAGGATTCGAACTCGTTCCAGCTTCTCTTCTTTTCATATAACACAATCGGAAAGGGAGCCAGGAGAATGTTGCTGACAAAAAAAAAAAGAAAAAATCAATCTTCAAATCACGGCCATTCGTGACAATTGCAACTTGATCCTTGCACAAACCAAGTGTGCACTATTCCATGTATTGGGTTGATGTAATCATGGGCCATCATACAATAGACACAACCTAAAACCATGCAAGGTCACGGGGAAAATAAAATCCAACAACTTTAATCATGAATTATGATCATTTTTCCCCTCTTAAGAAAGGTTGCATAAACTAATATCCATTCACCTAATAAGAAAAGGGAACAAGGGTGGACGGAGAAGCTCAAATACAATTCCCAAAGGAAACCAATCTTCAATTTCTCCACTACTTCCCTGAATCGGCGTGCCACCGGGTCTGATGTCGCCATCTTTAAAGCAAGTCCAATCCAATTCATTTCCTTTACTTGGAAGATAAAAAAATAAAAAAAATAAAAAAATAAAAAAATAAAATAACCTTTATCTCTAGTCCGGCACTCTCAGACTTTCGTCCTTTTATAGTCCTCGTGGTTGTTCTTCCATTTCTAGTCCTCCAAGTTCTCTCCTTTGTTTAGCCCCAAACGTTCCATACGGCGGTGGGAGCTGGTGGTGGCCATGGCGACCCAATCCGCGCCTCCCCCGAGCTCTCCCAACGGCGATTCCCAAAACCAAGGTGATCTCTTCTCTTCCCCAAATCCCCGTTTCCAGTATTTGTCTCAATTTAAGTTCTTGTTCCATCGATTCCATTGGGTTTCCAACCTGCAGTAGTTCAAAAAAAGGGGTTCTTTTTCGATTCCATTGGGTTTCCAGTATTTGTCTCAATTAGCATTTTTGGCTCCCTAGTGTCTATTTCATACTGGGTTCTCTTTATATCCAATCAGAATTTGTCTGCATGCTGGATGTTATCGGCTGTGGCGGTAGTGTTTTGATCGATGCATAGGGAAATTAATTATTGGATGAGGAAAAGAAATAATTGCACTGGTTGATGATGGTTTGTGTGGATATAAAGAAGTTGAATTTATAGGCAAAATTGGCACGCATTGGGTAAAAGATTTTTTTTTTTTTGGGACATGTTGGAAAGTGCTCTGCTTGCCTTTGACTGATTCTATTTATTGGCAGGGAGGAAGGAAGGAGTCTGGGTACTGATTTAATTAATTTAAAAAGAAAAAAAGTGGTAATCAGCATCCGTGGATGTCAGAAGAACATAGAAAGAAGGCAAATTTTTATTTGGGTGAAGATCGGGGCTTTATGTAAAAATTACCTTGGGTACCAATGTCCTTAATTTTTTTTTTTTTTTTTTTTTTTTTTTTTTTTTAATATATTTGGGGTTAGAATTCTTGATGCCTACTTTTGTAGACTAGAGGCTTCAGCTGTGATACCTATAAAACAAGATAAACTGGATAGCACAGAGACAGAGAATCTGCTGAACCACCCTCTTTGTTCTTTAAGGTTATGAATACCTTGCTACAGCTGGTGTAATGAAGAAATTTCTTATAGTCTCATGAGGTTACTTAGTTTTTTTCAAACATTTTGAAAGTAGACCAAGCTTGCTTATATTCCAAGATTCTTGAACTACCTCACCTTTTTCTTTCACAGAGTTATGTTGTATCATTTCTGCAAACAACTGCTTCCAATATCATAAAGAGATCAATAGTAACAAACTTGTTTGTATTATGGGTTTAGCTATGTTAGATGTGGCAAATGGTGGGATTTTTCATTGTAAGCTCGAACCCTCCAGGAAAAATGCTGGGCTTGTCAATGCATATATATGATCCATGTAAAATTATCAAGATATCAAGAGTAAACATCCTATGATATTTGGACATTAACATTGGATGCGCCATCTAAACATTAGGGCCCGAGTTATCCAAGACAATGGAGGGGAATGGTAACGATGTCAAAGATGAGACTGCCAATGAAGCTTCAAGAGAACCAGTATTTGCAATCCCCCAACCAATAAGGGAGGACCAAGTGCAGAATGCTGTTAAGTTTCTATCTCATCCAAGAGTAAGGGGTTCCCCAATCATTCACAGGCGTTCCTTTCTTGAAAGAAAGGGCCTGACAAAGGAGGAAATAGATGAAGCCTTTCGCCGTGTACCTGTAAGATTTTTTCTTTCTTTTATTCTTTTTTCCCTAGAGTTCCTTGCACATATCAACATTTTACAACTACCTTTTTTTCTCCTGGTGAGGCGTTCCTTCATGGAGGCTTTCTATAATGTTTTTCACCGTTTCTATGTTTCATATGTATTACAGGACCCTCCTCCAAATGCTACCAGTGTTGAGGCTGCCACCACAAATCAGGGTAAGCTTTTTGAATCCAGGGCATTGTTTTTGTTAACTAAAGTTGGTACTGACACCAAAATATGCAGTCATAAATGCTTCTTAGATTTTATACAATCTTACAAATAAATCTTGTGATTTCTGAACTACTGGAGACCATCACCATCTCCACCAAGTGTTAACAGAAAAGAATTTTTATGCTATTTGCTTTAAAACTTATCACTTTTGTTTTAGTTTCATAGTTTGTATTGCATTCTTTTTGTTTAGTTATATTCCAGTATTTTTTTCATACATTTTATATGTTTGTTTGTTTTACTTGAAAATGAGATTTTAAAACTTTGTTTAGATACTTTGATCCTAGGACTATGGACTTTAGATTAAGTTTGCCATCTAACAAATTTGGATGGATTGCTATAGTTGATTGATATTTGATGAAGGAATTGGTCGGACAGGCATATGTGTTTTTTAAAGTTTTGTGGGATGAAAGCTTCAAACCAGACTCCTGGTTAAAGAAGATAATCTGAAATAACGTTTTGATGTAAACTTTTGTCGAAAAGAAGTGGAATGCTCCATCAATTCATTCCTTGATGGGTGATAAAAGAAGTTTTTTTTTTAAATTTTTTTATTTTTTTTTAAGGATTCAATTCTTAATTGGTTGCTTTGCTTACACCAATGTAGAAAGGTAGTACATGTGTTATAACTAATATAGTGTGGTTCTTATTTCTTAACACACTTTGATTTGATCATCTCTTAGTATCCATGTAAATTGAATAATTTGAACTGGCATTTTAAATCTAATATGGCTGTGATTAGGAGTTTTAGTCTTGCCTAACTGATAATAGAGTCAAACAATGACTTATCAGGAAAAAATCCACCTTAAGCAATACTCCTAATTTGATGAATGCTTTTCTAAGAAAACTTTCACATGATCCAATATAAGTGGCTCCTTTTGTTTGCCTAAAGGATGAAGCCACCTCTTTAATATGATATGTCACCATCCTAACTTGCAAAAACTATTATTCCTGCATGTGTTACGTCTTGGCAGACTGGAAGAAAATAACCAAAATCTCTATAAAATGCAAATAGAAAACAATTCGTCTGTCTCTTGTCCTTAGTCAAATGGCTGATTTGTCTGGTTGTTAGCAGCTATCCAGCCAAAATCATCAACAAGCTTGCAGCCTCAAGCCTCGGTACAAACTCCCCAACCTGCTGCTGCTCCTGCTAGCGGGGTTCTTGTGGCTCCAAAATTGCAGCAATCCAAATTTCACTGGTCCCATGCACTTCTTGCTACAGGGGTTTTAGCTGCTTCAGGTGCTGGTACAGCCGTTCTTTTCAAGGTATTTTTCCATACTTTTACTCATCTTGCAGTTTACTTCAGATTTAAATTGCTGCTAACAATTGTTTCAGGTGCTCACTGGCACATACCATGCCATGCCAATGGTTGCACCTAGCACAAATTGCCACAACACCTTTCAACTCTAATTTTGATATTTTTAAACAAAAAAAGAAATTTTAAATTATTATTATTATTATTTAATTTCTTTTGTTTCATTACAGCCAGTTCATGTGCCAGTGGCACCTGCCATGCTTGCCACCAGCCAGCATGTCCAATGTCACCCAGCCATTAAATCCTTGCTGCTGATTGGCTTTTTCTTTTTTTCCTGATTCAGACTTGGGAGAGATTAAGTAAAAACTATATTTCTGTACTTACAATTTCTTTTAACAGAATGTGGTTGTTCCTAAGCTGAAATCTTGGATCAGAAAGGTTGTAGCAGAAGAAACTGAATCTGATAAGGAAGAAAAACAGAGTTCTAGGTTGGCTGAAGAAGCAGCAGAAGCTGCAAAAGCAGCTGCCTCAGCTGCTTCTGTTGTTGCTAAAGCAAGCCAAGAATTATTAAATGCAAAAAATGAAGGTTATTCACTTCTGCATGAATTTATTCCTTCTTTTGAGATTGTAAATTATTAATGTCATTTTGATCTTGGGTTCCTGACTTTGAGATCTTCTTCTGATTCTTCTTGTTAGAGAGGAAGTATTTTGAGGCTTTTATGGGAGCGCTGGATGTCCAAGTTAAAGAGATGAAATCCATGGGTGATACTATTCGGAAGCTGGAAAGCACAAGGGAAAACAGTTTCTCTCAAGAGAAGCTGATAGAAGAGTATATCCAATCTACAGTAGGGAATGGTAAGTTAATTAAATGGACATGTCATTTTCTCCAAGTATGGCTTTAATGGAATACACTTTTCTGTGAAAAAAATAGTCCACTATCTTGAAGAAGGTATGTAATACCATGCCGAACTAGGTAGTAGGGGGTGTACCTTACGGATTCGGTAATGGTACATGGTATGGGGGGTGTACCGACACTCAGCATGCTGAACTGGCCCTATATTGGGCATAGCAACACAATGATAGGGTGGCACCGGCATGGAGCCCGGTACCAAGATGGCCTACCTTGATCTTGAATATTGATGGCAATTGAAGTCGTTAGTAGTTGGTTCGCAACATTTGGTCAGTAATGATTAATATGTTCAGAAAACAAGACATTCAAAAAAATCACTAAAATTCCATGTGCATTGTTGGCTTTAGGTGAGGTGATAGCGAGCATCAAATAAATAACTTACAAGGCTAATGATAGAAATATTACATTTGATACCTTTTCATGTAGTTAACCTGGGCATAGAAAGAAAAAGTAATTCAATTGAAGAAGTTGCAAATAAGAAGAATGACTAATAATTTTTTTGAGAGATTTTGTAAACTAAAAAATTGAATAAACTGGACGATTCAAGCCAGTTAATTTAAACACTCAATAATATAGTTACAAACTTAGATCCTTGTAGACTTCAGACAAACTGAGACATGGACAAATTTGAAACAGAATAATGATCCAAGGACTCCTAGTCACCCTACAATTAAAATATTACACTCCATGTTTTACTTTGTGTCTGTGCATATATACTTCTAATCATGGTTTTTAAAAGCTGAGATTTTGGTCACCTTGTTGGGTGGTCAAGACTGAGATGAACCGAGATCTTAGTTCTATCTTGGCTAGTATGGAACGGAGGTAAATTTGGAAGGACATGATGTTTTCAGCTATCTTGGCTGATATTTTGGGACCGGAATCTCAGAATGATATGGTAAATCCATTAGCAACTTTAAAGGCATTGATTTTATAATTTGTTAGTTGAAAATCTATGAAGGAAGTAAAAAAGGTGATTAAAAAGATATCATCCAAATATGTTTATATTGTATTTGTCAAGGTTTTCAGTTCGATACTGGACCATGTATGGATAACTTCCTGGTAAAACACAGGTCAATAAGGTATACGTCCCCATACCAACACATGATATGTTGTTGGAATCCAGATGGTATCATGTGATGGTACAGGGTGAACTAAGCCCAGATACCATGCCAGGTTGGTACGGTTTGTTTCATACCAGCAGGTACAGGTGAGCATGCAATATCTTTGTATTTATTGGGTTATTCTGGTAGAGATATTACAGGCCTAAAATTGTTTATAGCTGTATCTCGAGGTTCCTAAAACTGGTGCAAACTAAGATATTGGTTGAGATGAAAAAATTGCATCTAATTGTGTGGTTTTCTAGCATTAAAACTTCTAGGTTTACTATTGCGATACAGAAAGTGTTTTTATACTTGCATTTGAGTCTTATCTGAAATCTCTCCTGTATTTGAGCATTGCTAGATAATGTGGTGACTGGCAAGATGTCCTCACACAAGATTTTTCAAACAATATTATTACTACCACAAATGATGCAATTTTCTCTTAGCTGACTGCCACTTTAAATGTTTCTGTGCAATCTTCAGGACCAGCTAACAATTCATGGAGAACTTCTCAGGTCAATCAACCAGATGCAAGTCTCCCCTCAATGTTTTCAAAGGTAAATTACAAGTTCGACTAGGTACACAGTTTCAACTTTGAACTCTTCAGCTACTTGAGTGTTGTCATTAATCAGTTTGAGTTTATCGACAAATTTCTTACTAGTTCCTTATTCTGTTTTCAGCAAGTCAAAGTAAATGGCATGCCAAATATGGACTTTGGAAGAGGTAGCCATCTGTTTCTTCTCTATTCAAAAAGGAAAAAAAAGTCTTTATGTTGCAATTCGCATTCCCTTCTGCTGCTCATCTTATTTGATGCTACTGAACAGCGAGGCCTTCATCCACACCTGCATCAGTGGAGTCTATACCTGCACCACATGCAAAGCCATTTATGGAGGTATATAATTCCATCCTCTTGTCAATATCTTCATAACTCGAAAAGACAAAGAAAGACGACATCAATCTAGCACTATAATTGCTCGCCTGAAAGAAAGTGATATTCATGTTTTTTGAATGCTGCAATCTTTCCCATTTGTCCTGCATACATGTTTTTATAGGAGACCCATTATAGTGCTTCATCAGAAAACGGTCCATTAGAATCTTTATATGCTGTCTGAGTGTAGGGCCCACTTTCTTCAAGACTTTTTTCCATGTGACCCTCCCGGGAAATTTGAATGGTATAATTTTTTTCTCATTCCCTGCACGTATGTTTCACATTGCTTTCAATCTTTTCATTTGAATTTGTGACACTGAATGCCAACTGTTTTATCTTCTGTACTGGGATCTCAAGTTAACATTTGCTTCAAAAGAAGTTACAAAATTAAATTTCATAAAGAGGATGGATACTCAATTGAGGTTATGACTGTGATGGTCATGAAATTATATGGTGCTTTTTAAACTCGACCTCATTGATGAGGTTCACTTTTGTTAGTAGATGAATAATGCTTGTATAACATGTAAATGGATCAGCAATTATTTTGGATATTTCTATCTGATTTCTGACTATTTGAAACCCTGATATAAGGCATTCTCAAATTGGATCTTCCAAGTCAATAATGGAAAACCATATTTCATATTTCCTGAATGCTCTCTGTTCATGATTTTTTGGAAAATTGTAATTAATTCCAGCACCTACCATTCAACTTTGAGTTTCATTGATGTCTGAGACCACAAATAGACTAGAAGTAACTTAACTGGCATTTCTAAAAAAATAGGATTTGATTGGCAGGTGAATTACAGAAACAGCAATCATATTTGTGCTACCCTCAGATTTCTTTCGCCCCTGGAGTTGATTTCCAGAGTTGCAATTTGAAATAAGAATTACTTAAATATGAATTGAGCCTCTTGCTGGAATTCTAGCTCAATGCTGAGGAGGAAGAATCTCCTCTACAGCATAAATTTCTTGTTGTCTCACTCTCTTGAATTTTCACTGAAGAGAAAAACCTAAAACTTAATTAAAATATATGCATATTTTATATACAGGTAGAAGAAAAGTTCTTTGACATTAATCCCACCTAAAATAGGAATTTAAAGCAATTATGAGATAAACAAAAAAATTAATCTAAAAATTTCAAGGTAAAATAATTTATTTTATGTACCTCTCCCAGGTTCTAAATGGAGGAAATCTCCTGTCAATATTGGTCTGTTAAAAACCGGTCCTCTGAGAATGAACCCCATATCATGATTAAATTGTCAAATGAGAGTCCTGAAGTAGTGAATATGCTAATTGCTGGTTTTTGTCAATTTTTCCTTTCAAGCGATGAACATAAAATGATGCAATCTTTGGAAAGAAACCTTGTTTATCCTTTTATTACGGTCATCTGTTGGATGTGCCATCTATCATGTGATATTGAATCTTAGTTCTCCATTTATGCAGGCCTAGAGCTCGAGATATATTGATGTATGTCTCTTATTCTCGCTGCCTTCTGATTAATATTCATATCCATTCAGCATATATGGATGGCCGATTTAGCAAACTGTACCTCCTTTTTTAGGGATACTGAATCATTATCTAACCTGCTTTTGAGGTTTTTTTTGTTTCACTAAATGAAATATAACCAATTAAAGATCCAGACCAACTTATGGAGTTGCATGGATTCCACACACACACACACACACACCTATCTTACGAAGTTATGTGGACTCTATACATGTACAAATATGAATCAGAGCTTTAGTTCTCTGCTATATCTCAGTTTATTTTAATTTATTTATTTATCTTTTTGGGCATGGAGGGGCATTTAAGTATATTACTTTGCATATATTTATCCTGTTCACTTTAGTAGTTACACACAACAGTTGATATTATCTGCAGACTAGAACAAAAACCTCTTACCTCACCCATTATTTGGGAATTGAGATTGCTTTAATAAGTTTCAATATATTCTCCTGATCATGGGTATTGCTCAGAGAAAGAGAGTTTTTGGGGTGGGGGGAAACCGTTAATTCCACTAGTTTTCTGCAGTGGATTATGGTTGACCTTTATTACAAAATAATTTTAATCCATTTGACCTTTTATTCTAATGTCCAGGATATCAATGACATGCATCCAATCCCTGATCAACCACCAGCAAAACCTGTTTCAGCTCCTAGACCAAAGGTTTGTGCAAAACCTTTTGTGCTTCTAATTATCTAGCATAATATCCTTATCTGTTAAAATATAATTATGCAGCTTTTCATTTTAATATCCTTGGTCATTTTCTTGATATGCAATTGTTTAGCCTTGTTCGAATTATCTGTTATTTGTATGATTAGGATTTTCAAGTATTAGGCTTGTTTTTTTTTTATCCAAAGAAAATGCATGAAAATCGCCACCTTCAGTTTCTTTGACATAATTACCTTTTCTAATTTTGTAGTCATGTTTGTGTATGTGTGTTTGTGTCTCTCTTCTTATATCGTAGCTTCTGAGCATTGTTGTGTATGTGATTATATCAAACAGCCATATTGGGAGGTGCGTCAGCAACCTCAGCAAAAGCCCAGCTATGACCTCCGATCCCAAACAAGCGATGAAGGGTTGAGTTCTGAAGTACAAGAGAGCATCGACCCCTCCTTTCATATGAATGAGAAGACTCATGAGACTTCGGAGGCTTGGTGGAGAAGGAAGACTTCAAAAATAACTGAAACAATGCCCAAAATGGAGGAACCAAAGCAGTTCCCTTATGGAATTGGAGCCAGTGAAGGTCCTAGCCAGCGGAGATGGGTCCCACCTCAGCCACCAACAGTTGCTATCCCAGAAGCTGCTGCTGCCATCAGACACCCAAAACCATCTGCTCAAAAGCCGCAGTCAGGGGATGAGCAGTCGGTGGCGAGCTCTGATGACGGAGAAGAGAGGGGGGTGAAAGCACCTGACTCTGCTGTTCAGGTGGACACCTCCAGTGTTAAAGAAACGAAGCAGACTGAAATACAAGAAGAACAGGCAGATGGTATCGAAGTAAACTGATAGCTCAAACTAAGAGTTTCAAATACTTTACACTGTTTAATCATACTCTTTTAAGGGGAATGACGGGGTAGCCGATAATAATAGTTCTTGTCCCTTGTTTACCATGCATCATTGAGCTGATGCATACTTCATATGCATTTTCTTTTAAACTACCTTCTGAGCTTTATGTAAGAGAAAGGGAGAAAATGGTCTATTTGTTGTTTTTGATGCTTATGTGTCATGTTTCATGGAAATTACCGGATTTAACCAAGGAAACCTGAGGGACATTAGCTGCTGGTTTGCCTCGTTCATTTTAGTAGATGTCAGGGTTATAAGATGAACAAGCAGCGGTTGGTCCATCCTCGCGCTGCATGCGAACTGCAAGGATGTCTTTTGACAGAGCAAAAAAAAAAAAAAACTAAAAGCCATGTTTAAATTGTCGGTGGTGAAGATACTTATAGATGATGAAGTTGTGCAATTTGGCTATAAAAAGTTGTTCTTGGTGATAAAATAGAGCGTAAGTTTGCAGATTTTTCCATAAAGCTTGGCACGCCTGAGGTACTTTGATAAGATGATAGTTGTACAAAATGTTTTTCGGTAGATCTTTTAAGAATAGTTGGAGTTCGCAATGGTGAGGAGAAGAGTAACTATACTATTCGTTGATTTGCGACCGCTTATAGTGATCAATCATAAATGGTCTGGTTTATTTTCCCAGCAGTGGGGTTTGAAGTGATGCGTGTAATTTGATATGGGGTGGAAATTTGACAGCCTCGTAGCACTAAAACAATAATTAGCTCCGAAGCCAATTAAGTGGGCCTGAAAAATAAATGGCTTTAATTCTCTTTTCTCTGCTATTACTTGTCCTTGTTGAATAACTATTTATTTGTGGGATGTTCAGTATCTCTTGACAAATCTATAAGAAAGTAAACTATGGTGGGGAAATTGTTTTTTGACCATACTGTTATGTAAGCGTTACATGAATAAACAACCACAGCAACGAATCAAAAGACCCATCAAACAAAAGTCATAATAAGTATTAGTAAAAGCCTTGTCAGATTATTAATGCAAAACTCCAAACTAGCAGTATTACTAGCTAGACTTAGCTATGACTCTGGGACACATCGTCCAACTCGTTGAATAAGAGCTTCTAATTTTTTTCAAAAGCATGGGAAGCAGAAAATTCAAGTCCATAAAACGTGCTTCCAGGTCTTCCCGAAAACATAAAATGGAAGGGTCACCGTTCTTGCCTTTCTAATTTAAAAGTTATAGGAACATGAACATGATACCTAACTGGATAGACATAAAATGATTATATAACTATGTATAGGGCTTTCCATGTTATGTGGCAATAGGATACGGGGTGACTTTTGGCCACCCTCCACTAAGACCTTGAAGCTTCGAAGTCTCATTGAAGTGCCGGGCAACTTTGGATTAGCCCCCACTAGTAGCAGAGCTTTTGTGGAGCGGCAACTCCGTCAAAATCCTATTATTCTATTGCATGGTCGGCATAGAATCCTTTCCAAGGGAGTAGAGTCTTCATGTAATTAACGATATCATGATGGAATCCAACATGTTGTCTCCCACAAGAGCAAGTCTTCATGTGTTCTAATGGGAACGTTTCGGTGGCATCTCAGGGAGGGTGTAACTTTGCTTTTTGGTCTCTTTTGGTAAGGTATAACTACGCTATTGGAATAGTTTGCTTCATATTTCATCTATTTATTGTTTTTTTTTTTTTTTTCTCCTGTTGTTGTCTTAATGTAGGCCTTATAAGTGACCTTTGCTTAGCAAAATGGTAATTGGCCCTTCTAGAGTGATGACTTGTCACGAATATGTTAATTAGCCTCACTGCTACGTGAAACTTGAATGCAGTGGCAAGACAAATGCTGGATCTAGCATAAAATAAGGCACCCTTAAGCTGAATTTAGGACTTGGATCTCATTTCCTTTTCCCTTACTGAAGGCTAACACTAGTCGTATGGACCACAGTAGATCATATAGAAAGTCATGTTAGCATGTTGCAGCTGGTCTGTTGGATGTGCAAGTCAATTTTTCAAAAAAACTGATCCATGTATAGCTAATACGTTTTCTAATGAAGCAGGGAAAGACCTGAGATGCATTGGAACAGGATAATCCGGGGTGAAGGTGTCCCCATACTGAACTTGGGTGGCGAAATTGCTGTTGGCATGTTAAGGGATCTCACTGTTGAAGCGTCACTGCCTTATCACATGCATTAACTAATGTATCCTGAATCTAATTCCTCAGGCTCAAATATGGCAAAAATATTCTATGGGCAAAAACTTCAACAAAACATTAAAAAACCGGTCTTACAAGATTCAAAATGTCAGAAGGAACTTGGATTATACGTATAATAACTATCCATCTTTAAATTTGTGCGTGAGGGGAAAAAAAGTTAGAGGTGGAGAATATTCCAAACTTGATGGCTTTTGGAGAGAGACAGAGAGACAGAGAGAGAGAGAGAGAGAGAGAGAGAGAGAGAGAGATCTTCTGTCCTAATTTGAGAGTACTAATGTGACTTGTGGTTTGGCAGAGTCTAAGCAATGACCATGAACGCCACAAGGCTGCGTCCAAATTTGACATTTTAAGCATGGAACAGGGACCATCTCTCCTAGTACAGAATCACGTGTGCCATGCTGTAATGCTACCCCTCTATATTTTCGTGGAAAATACTACACTACGTGCATCATGCATGTCATCAATCATAGCTATTTATTCATATAAATCTTATCCATTAAGTGTTCATGTTTATTTATCATTGCACTATTCATATGTGCGGCTACATGAAGTATGGCATGTAGGATATAATTTCTCCTTTGATGTTCCTTCTTCAATTTGGCTTCTTTCATTTGATTAACCGAGCGGGTGAGATGATAGATACCTTGCAAGTGACTGCTTACCAGAGTTCTAGCGGCCAACACCGCGATACGTTAATAAGTCAGCTATAATGGTCGATGGTCTTAAAGATCACTTCATATGGAAACAGAGTGCTTAATTTTTCTTCTCTCTTGTGTGGAATATCTACAGCCACTCCACGGGTCTACAAACATGGGGTGCACATCACGTTTTACTCACTTTCTTGTTTTTTTTTTGTTTTTTTGTTTTTTTCGCTTGAAGATTTGGGCTTGTGTTACACGTCCACAGTTATGGAGCATTCAACCAGTACAAGTGAATAGTATCCTACTGTCCTACCTGTACGATTTGACGTTCATGCCCACAAGTTAAATTAAAAAGAGAGAGAAAAAATAAGAATAATGGGTGATTGTTGTCATGATCCAAGCCCAAAGTTCAATTGAGAAAATTCAAACCCAAGTTCAATTAAAGAAAAAAAAAAAAGAAAAATTGAAAAGAAGGCTCCCGATAGGAGTCTTCTTCTCCGATGAACCACCACGGATCGAAAGTCTTAGGACCACTAGAGGTCCTAGGGCTCTCTATAAAAAGGCCTTCTCCCTTCTTAAGAATCCCTCGTCGGTCTTCCTCCCTCTCTTCCTCCCTGATTTCTCCGATTGAAGCTGCGGCCCCTTGATTCGTACTCACCGCAATTTCTCGCCGGTGGGATCATCGGAGGCTGAGGTAAATTTTTCTTCCTCTTTCTCTCTCCTTTTTTTCGTACCTCTGTGCACAACTGCCGGTGACGGGTGTCGTCGGATTTCGTCGGAGAAGGGACCCCCCTGTTTGGTCTCTTCTTCTCTTTGATTTTCCGACGCCGGCGATCACTGCCGACCGCTGACTTCGGTCTCTTCGAACTCGAGAGGGTTGCCCCTCCTGCCGTCGGCCTTCGCCGTGTCGGCTTCGATCCGGATGGTCGGTCAAAGGGAGGGATCTATCGGTCTCCTGTTTCGGCCAGGGAAGACCATGAAAAAGAAAAGAAAAGGAAAAAGAAGGAAAAAAAAAGAGAAAAAGGAAAAGAAAAGAAAAAAAAAAGAAAGAAAAAGAGAAAAAAAAAGAAAAAGAAAGGAAAGAAAAAGAAAAAGAGAAAAAGAAAAAGAAAAGAAAAAAAAAGGGAGAGAGAAAAAGAGAAGGAGAGAGAGAGATTCTCTCTCTTGGATTTTTTTAAGATTAATGGATTTAAAAAAAATATAATAATAATAATAATAATAAAAGAAATACAAGAAGAGTTTCTATGGATCAATCTAAAAAATTCTGAATGCTGTCATCTAGTTGATCCATGTGAGGACATTGGATTTTAAATATTTTTATTTTTATTTTTTTTAATTTGATAAAATTTTGATCAAAAATATGATATTTGACGTACTAGGTTCAGAGAAGGATTTTCAAAATTCCTAGGATCCCTAGTTTGGATTTTCTTTTGAGATAAGTAGTGTTTTATTTTTACTGAATTTATCTGATAAATTATAAATTTAAATTATATTAATTTATGGTATACTTATAATTGGAAATAATTGTTGAAAAATATTTATGATTGAAGATATTTGTTGAAAATTATTTATGATTGAAGATATTTATTGAAAATTTATTATGATGATGTATGATTATAAAGAATGATATAATTGATTTATTTGAATTTCACTTATTTATATTATTATTGAAATAATATATGAATTGAAAGATGATATGAATTGATAACTTGGCTATGTAAAGGATCCCACCAATGGGGACATATACGTTGGCAAATAATTCATCCTGAGGATTTATGTCACTAGCGAGACCAGTGATATGTCGCCAGAGAGACCAGCGATAAACCGCCAGCGAGACCAGCGGTTCCGAAGGATTTTACTGCCAGATGATTCGTAGCCTACCGTAAGAAGATATGCGGTATTATGACCCTGCCACAGGAAAAATGTGATCATAGTTCATGGTTGGTAAGAAGAACTTAAGAATTTGATGAATTTAAGATGATAAGCATAATTTAAAATTATGATAAATTAAAATTTTATACATGATTGATAGTGTGATGAATTAAATTATGAATTCATAAATTTACATATTGATTTTGTTATTATCAGTAAACCGATATGTACTGTATTATTGTCTGGTTTATTCAGTTAAAGGTATACACTGCTTACTGGGCTATTTAGCTCATGATGAGTTTTATATTTTTCTTTACAGATCCAAAAAATTAGCATGATGCGGGATTTCGGTTGGGAGAGCGATTAAAGATGGAGTTAGCTTATTTGATTTAAGATTTTCTCAAAATTGATACAAGATTTTTATTTTAAGCGTTGACTTTGTCAGACAATTATTTTTTTTCTTTTTGACACTGAGTTTTGATTTGTTATTTGAATTAAGGTTTGATTATTAAAAATCAAAATTTATTTAACTTTATGTGTATGATATCATGATGATGAGATACCTTGCATGCTTATGAGAAAGTTTCTTATGTGTATGCGACGGTTGCCATGACCTTCGACTCACAATCTCAGATCGGGGGCATGACAATTTATATGGTATCAGAGCATAAGTAGATAGATAGAGACATGTAGAATAGAAAGAGCGAGTGATGGGTAGATATTAGAAAATTTGAAAGATTATTTATGATGATTATGATCTGACCTATCTTAAGTAAGTTTATAACTTTATCAAGGATAAGTTATCATTCCAAATTTGTCATAGGTCAATATACCCCCACGACGAATGAAGATTACTTAAGGAGCGGTAGGAGGGACATCAAATCTACTTGGTGATAACACTCCCCAATTGAATAGCGGCACATCTCAGCAGGAGGGAATCATTGACCCTACTGGAAATACTCCGACAGTGCAGGAAGAGCCAAACATGACTCAATTAATGCAAACTCTGATAGGAGTAGTAGAAACACAACAACAGTTACTTCAACAACAACATGCACAGTCACGTCAGTATCCTCCACCGATATCTGGACATGGAGAACATCCAATGCAGAGAAACAACATCGTCGAGTTTAAAAAGCTGGCTCCTTCAGCCTTCAAAGGGACCATCAAGCCATTGGAAGCTGACAACTGAATTATGGAGATGGAGAAGGCATTCGCCGTGCCAGAATGCCATGATGATGAGAAGATTTGCTACACAGCATATCTGTTACAAGATGAGACATACAACTGGTGGCGTATACTTGAATAAAAATATGAACACGATAGAATACTACTCACTTGGGAGAGATTTCGAGATGAATTTTTTGACAAGTACTTTCCTTGAAGTGTCAGAATACAGAAAGAGCAAGAGTTCATTCATCTGAAATAGGAAAATAGATATATTACAGAGTATGAAGCTAAATTTACGGAGTTATCCAAGTTTGTTCCAAGATTAGTTGAAATTGAGCAAGATAGAGTACATAAATTTGAAATGGAATTGAAGACGAAAATTAGAAAACAAGTTGTATCCTATGAGTTAACTACTTATGCCTCAATTGTGAATAAAGCTCTAATAATTGAGAGAGAAATTAATGAAGCACATGCAGAGAGAGAACGGAATCAGAAGAAGAAAAATAGGTTTGGTGAAACTCAAGGACGAAATCAGAACAATAAGGGTCCAGCAAAGAAGCCAGCAAATGATAAGAATCGTGAGAATGAGACGACTAGATGTTCGAGATATGGTCGAAGAGAGTATGAGTCTTCTAATTGCCCATGGAATACTGGTTCTTATTTTAGCTGTGGACAGAAGGGACACAAAATTGTAGATTGTCCCCAAAGGAATGAGAATAGATCCACACAAATAAAAGATGGAGGTTAAAGGCCGAAAACTTAAGGAAGAATCTATGCACTCACACAACAAGATGCTCAGGCCTCTAATACTGTGGTGATAGATATCATTCCTGTATCTGATATTTATGCTTCTGTTTTGTTTGATTCTGGTGCTACAACTTTATATTCACTACTTTTATGAGACAACATGATATAGTATGTGAAACTATGAAAACTAAATTATATGTTGAGACACCAGTAGCTGGTATTTTGAGTACCGAAAGTATATGCAAGTCATGTAATATCAGAATAGGAGAAAGAGAATTACCGACAGATTTGGTGATCCTAGACATGCATGATTTTGATGTCATTCTAGAAATGGATTGGCTTGCTACTTATCATGCCTCTGTGGATTGTCATGGAAAGAGAGTAAACTTTCAAATACCAGGAGAATTAGCATTCAGTTTGATGGAAGTACAGGAACCACCGCTCCACATATTATTTCATTTGTGCAAGCTAGACAGATGCTAAGAAAGGGATGTAGAGGTTATCTAGTATCAATAAAGAATACAGAACATGATGAATTGAAGTTACAGGATATTTTTATTGTAAATAAATTTTTGGATGTATTCATTGATGATTTATCCGGACTACCGGCGGATAGAGAAATTAAATTTACCATTGAGTTGGCACCCAATATCGGTTCAATTTCTAAAGCTCCTTATCGAATGGCCCCTATGGAGTTGAAGGAGTTAAAAGATCAATTACAGGATTTATTGGATAAAGGTTTTATAAGGCCTAGTGTGTCTCCTTGGGGAGCTCCAGTCTTATTTGTGAAAAAGAAATATGGTAGTATGAGGTTTTATATCGACTATAGAGAGTTGAATAAGAATACTATCATAAATAAGTATCTTCTACCTCGAATCGATGATTTATTTGATCAGCTCCAAGGTGCACAAGTTTTTTCTAAAATTGATCTTCGTTCAGGATATTATTAGTTAAAAATCAAAGCAGAGGATATACCAAAGACTGCATTTAGAACTCGTTATGGACATTATGAATTTTTAGTGATGCCATTTGGGTTAACCAATGCTCCAGTGGTCTTCATGGATTTAATGAACAGAATATTCAAATTCTATCTTGATAAGTTTGTTATCGTATTTATTGATGATATCTTGATATATTTAAGAAGCAAATTAGAGCATAAAGAACATTTACGGTGTGTACTACAAATATTGAGGAAAGAAAAATTTTATGCCAAATTAAAGAAGTATGAATTTTGGTTGGACAAAATAGTCTTTTTAGGACACATCGTATCTAAAGATGAAATTTCTGTGGATCCAACAAAAGTGGAAGCTGTGATGTAGTGGAACAGACCTACAAATATTTTTGAAATTCGAAGCTTTCGGGGAATGACAGGTTATTACAGACGATTTGTAGAAAGATTCTCTCGTATAGCTGCACCTTTGACTCGTCTTACTCAGAAAGGGGTTAAATTTGAGTGGATCGAGGATTGTGAACAGAGTTTTCAAGAATTAAAACAACGATTAATTTCAGCCCCTATCCTTACCATACCAATAAGAAATGAAGGATTTACATTATATAGTGATGCATCTAAAAAGGGACTTGGCTGTGTATTGATGCAACATGGTAAGGTAGTGGCTTACGCCTCAAAACAATTGAAATCATATGAACAGAATTATCCGACACATAATTTAGAGTTAGCTACAGTGATTTTTGTCTTGAAAATTTGGAGACATCATTTATACGGTGCATAGTGTGAAGTGTTTACTGATCATAAGAGTTTGAACTATATTTTTACATAGAAGGAATTAAACATGAGACAGAGAAGGTGGTTAGAACTATTGAAAGATTATGATTTAACAATTAATTATCATCCCAAAAAAGCTAATGTTGTTGCTGATGCCTTTAGTAAAAAATTCATGAAAAATTTGGCTATTTTAATCACATATCAAAGTCAATTATTGAAGGATATAAAAAAACTGAAATTAGACATTCGAGTATATGACTCAACAGTACGATTAGCCAACATGAGGGTTCAACCAACACTCATTGAAAGAATTATAGTTGCCCAGAATGGTGATCCACAATTAATGAAAATAAGAGATTCAGTGGAAGCTGGTGTTTAATCTAAATTCAAGATACATGATGATGGTTCATTGAGGTTCGAAAATAGAATTTACATATCCAATGATTCGGTACTCAAACAAGAAATACTTCAGGAAGTCCATCAGATCGGTTATACAGTTCATTCGGGAGGTACTAAGATGTATAGAGACTTAAAGGAAATGTACTGGTGGAATATATGAAGAGAGAGATCGCTCAATTTGTAGCTCAATGTTTGGTGTGTCAACAAGTTAAAGCTGAACATCAGAGACCCGCAGGACTACTTCAACCTCTCGATATTTCAGTATGAAAGTGGAAACATATCACTATGGATTTTGTAACTGGACTACCTAAGTCTTCAAGTAAAAATGATGCAGCCTGGGTGATTGTGGACCGATTGACAAAGTCTGCACACTTTCTACCAATTAGAGTTGGATTCACTTTGGAAAGACTAGCAAAATTATATATGAAAGAAATTGTAAAGCTATATGGAATTCTAGTGATCATTGTATCAGATCGAGACACCAGATTTGTATCACAGTTTTGGAAGAGCTTATACAAGGCATTAGGAACAAAATTGAACTTCAGTATAGCCTTTCATCCACAAACTGATGGCCAGTCAGAAAGAACTATTCAGATTTTAGAAGATATGTTGAGAACTTGTATTTTAGATATGAAAAGTTCATGGGATGAGCATCTACCTTAGATTGAGTTCGCTTATAATAATAGTTATTAGGCTAGCATTGGTATGGTACCTTATGAAGCATTATGTGGTAGAAGATGTCGATCACCGATTCACTGGGATGATGTTGGTGAGTGAAGAATATTGAGTTTCGAACTTATTCAACAAGCAGTCGAGAAGATTCAATTAATCAAAGAATGACTTCGAGCAGCACAAAGCAAACAGAAAAGTTATGCAGATAATAGAAGATGAAAATTAGAATTTCAAATTGGTGACAATGTATTTCTCAAAGTGTCTCCTTCAAAAAGAATCTCAAGATTTGGCATTCGTAGCAAATTGAATTATAGATATGTGGGTCCATTTGAGATTTTGGAAAGAATTGGTGAGGTGGTTTACAGACTTGCCTTACCACCTTCACTTGCTAGAGTACATGATATTTTTAATATTTTTATGTTGAAAAAATATTTATCAGACCCAAGTCATATCGTGAAACTTGAACCCTTGCAAGCTAGAAAAGATCTATCATATGAAGAATATCCGATACGGATCGTGGACCATAAAGAATAAGTGCTGAAACGTCGCAACATTCCTCATGTCAAGGTACAGTAGAGTCGACATTCGGAAAGAGAAGCTACTTGGGAACTAGAGGAAGAAATGAAGCAAAAATATCCCCAGCTCTTCGAGATCACAGGTATGAAAAATTTTGAGGACGAAATTTCTTTTAGGAGTGAAGAATGTCATGACCCAAGCCCAAAGCCCAATTGAGAAGACCCAAGCCCAAGCCCAATTGAAAAAAAAAAGAACAGAGAAATCAGGAAGAAGACTCCCGATAGGAGTCTTCTTCTTCGATGAGCCACTATGGATCGGGAGTCCTAGGACCACCGAAGGTTCTAGGGCTCTTTATAAAAAGGCCTTCCCCCTTCCTAAGAACTCCTCACCGATCTTTCTCCCTCTCTTCCTCCCTGATTTCTCCAATTGAAGCCGCGGCCCCTTGATTCGTGCTCGCCGTAATTTCTCACCGACGGGATCATCGGAGGCTGAGGTAAACCCTTTTTCATCTTCCTCTCTCTTTTTTTCCGTATCTCTATGCACAACTGTCGGTGACGGGTGTCACCGAATTTCGTCGGAGAAGGGACCTCCCTGTTTGGTCTCTTCTTCTCTTTGATTTTTCGGCACCGGCGATCACTGCCGACCGCCGGCTTTGGTCTCTCCGAACTTGAGAGGGTTGCTCCCTGCCACCGGCCTTCGCCGTGTCGGCTTCGGTCCGGATGGCCGGTCAAAGGGAGGGACCTGTCGGTCCCCTGTTTCGACGAGGGAAGACCATGAAAAAGAAAAGAAAAGAAAAAGGAAGGAAAAAGAAAAAGAGAAAAAGAAAAAGAAAAAAAAGGAAGGAAAAAAAAGAAAAAGAGAAAAAAAAAGAAAAGTAAAGAAAAAAGAAGAAAAAAAAAGAGGAGAGAGAGAAAGAGAAGGAGAGAGAGACTCTCTCTCTCTGCTCTCTCTTGGATTTTTTTAAGATTAATAGATTTAAAAAGATATATAATAATAATAATAATAAAAGAAATACAAGAAGAGTTTTTATGGAACAATCCAAAAAATCCTGGATACTGTCATCTAGTCGATCCATGTGAAGACATTGAATTTTAAAAATTTTTATTTTTAATTTTTTTAATTTGATGAAATTTTGATCAAAAATATGATATTTGACGTACCAGATTCAGAGAAGGATTTTCAAGATTCCTAGGATCCCTAGTTTGAATTTTCTTTTGAGATAAGTAATATTTTATCTTTACTGAATTTATCTGATAAATTATAAATTTGAATTATATTAATTTGTGGCATGCTTATAATTGAAAATAATTGTTGAAAATTATTTATGATTGAAGATATTTGTTGAAAACCATTTATGATTGAAGATAATTGTTGAAAATTATTTATGATTGAAGATATTTGTTGAAAATTTATTATGACGATGTATGATTATAAAGAATGATATAATTGATTTACTCGAATATCACTTATTTATATTATTATTGAAATAATATATGAATTGAAAGATGATATGAATTGACAACCTGGATATGTAAAGGACCCTGCCAATGGGGGCATATACGTTGGCAAATGATTTGTCCTGAGAATTTATGTCGCCAGTGAGACCAGCGACAAACCACCAGCGAGACCAGTAGTTCCGAAGGACTTTGCTGCTAGATGATTCGCAGCCTACCGCAAGAAGATACGCGGTGTTATAACCCTGCCACAGAAAAAATATGGTCATAGTTCATGGTTGGTAAGAAGATCTTAAGAATTTGATGAATTTAAGATTATAAGCATAATTTAAAATTATGATGAATTAAAATTTTATACATGATTGATAGTGTGATGAATTAAATTATGAATTCATAAATTTACATATTGATTTTGTTATTATCAGTAAACCGATATGTACTGTATTATTGTCTGGTTTATTCAGTTAAAGATATACACTACTTACTGGGCTATTTAGCTCATGATGAGTTTTATATTTTTCTTTACAGATCTAGAAAATTAGCATGATGCAGGATTTCGGTTGGGAGAGCGATTAAAGATGGAGTTGCTTATTTGATTTAGGATTTTCTCAAAATTGATGCAAGATTTTTATTTTAAGCGTTGACTTTGTCAGACAATTATTTTTTTTCTTTTTGACATTGAGTTTTGATTTATTATTTGAATTTGATCATTAAAAATCAAAATTTATTTAACTTTATGTGTATGATATCATGGCGAGATACCTTGCATGCTTATGGAAAAGTTTTTTATGAATATGTGGTAGTTGCCATGACTTTCGATTCATAATTTTGGATCGGCGGCGTGATAGTTGTGCTCTTACTTGGTGGGTGTTTGTGCCTGATTAGTGCGAGCCCGGGTCCTATCAGATTCTGTTTCTGGCCGGCCAATTTGTCTAGTTGTAAAGCTATGGGGCTCACTCATATTTCTCTGCCAACTTTTTTCCTGCTAATGGTGGGGGAGGAGAGGGTGCAACAAATAATTAAATGTTCCAGAATTTTTGTTGAATCCAGAACTTTTGTTGCTAAGAACTAATTGGGGACATGAGCGTGACATCGTAGTAGCAGCAGCAGCAGCAGCAGTTGTTTTTTTTTTTTTTTTAATTATAATTTAGTATCTCCGATTTCACTGCCCAATATTACTCGGAAGGATTGCTTTGAATAATGAGTGATTCAACTAGAGGAAAACACAAAACATAGAAAAATAAATTTTTTTTGAGGAACATAGAAAAATCAAACTTCAGAGTTTGACTCTTGACATCTGTTGATGTGCATTGCATGGGGAAAAATGAATCAGCATGCTTGAAGATCACCAGTCTAAGAAGTATTTTGACAAAGAAGATACACAGATATATATATATATATTATACATGTATAATATTTGGTTTGACGAAACATGAGAAGCACATGCCGACAAAGGAAAACACATTTTTCAGAAAAAAAAGGTCACTGTCAATTTTGCCTATATAGTTATCATGCCAATTGAAAAAAACATATTTATAAGAAAAAAAAAAAAAGTTAAACCATTAATATTTTTCTATAAGGTCACAACCATTTATTTCCGCATGCACTGTAGTCTGCGATGTCCGTGACTAACAAATAGGGTAACTACCTAAGGTGCTATTTAATATATCACCAATGATGTAATCATTAAAGCGATGTGATCACATAAATGATATAAATATTAGAGTGATATGTAAATACTGAAGTGATATGTAATCACCATATTTGATATATCACTGAAATATCATTAGAAATAAAATTTTATTATATTTAATATATCATTAAATAGTGATAGTGATAATGTGTAAAATATCATAAATAACCTTATACTTTAGTACATAATAATTACTTTACAACTTGATTAAATATTTTTTATTTATAACTCCTCATAAAAATATATAACATTAGTCATAATAATAATATTTATTTATTTATTTATTTATTATTGTAAATATTTATTTTGATGAACTTATTAAAATAATATTACGATAATATTATATATAATCAAGCTTGACTAGGCTTGGCCAATTTTGACCATCAATATCAAGACTGCCTATTAGGAATGATTTAGTCCATCAAAATAAATTGAGAAAAAAAAAAGCATGAAGGATTCGGCATTCATTTATGTCAATTAACCATATCTACCTATACAAATAAAATAGGTATCTAATAAATAAATAAAAAATATTTATATTATTTAACTAAATCTGTCAATAAAAATAAAAAACATATCTAGTAGATAGGCATTTATAAAAAAAGATGAGAAAGATTTTTATTTTCTTCCTAATTTACTGATTAGAAATATTTTTGTCCTAAAATAATTTCAGCACATCACCAGTAAGATGATCACATCATCTAATTCACATCACTAGGATGATGTGCAAAATCACCCCTTACCAAATAGCACCTAACTTAAAATAGTCAAGTGTTCCATGAAAATTAAAGTATGTTTTGTTTGTATTTGGTTCGTATTAGAAATTGGAATAAATTAAGATGAGAATTGGAATGGCTATAGTTTCTAATATATTTTTTCATAGATGAAATCAAAATTGGAATGAGATTCAAATAATAAAAATAAATAAATCTGAATTTTAGAAGATTGAGATATTCCCATCCAATGATCCCAATTAGAATGAGATTTCTCTAATTAAATGATTGGAATGAAAAATACTCATTCTTATTTTCATTTTTAAGCTCAACTTTCTTCAGCTAAATATGTCCTTAAACAGCTACATGGGACATGTTACTTTTCCACTAGTTAATTAAAAAAAAAAATCGAAATAAAATCCTTATCCCTCGTCAACTTCCAAAATAAGCGAAATTCATTCCGTAGAAAATGTTAAAAATCATACTTTTGGAAATCAATAATCCCTCATTACGCCAATATTGAACGTTAACCAAAAATATAGGCATTTAACAATTAACTAATTTATACACGTGGCCGCCCGGTGGTATGATCCGGTATGCAAGCCCCAGGCTCCATCCATGTTATTCCAGGATTCCGTCTTCGTCTTATCCCCCTCCACTTAAAGCTCCTCCCACTCCCATTTTTCCCTTACAAGAAATATATAGCCATCCCCCCTCTCCCTCCCTCTCTCTCTCTCTCTCTCTCTCTCTCTCTCTGCGGGTGATTGAGGAGTAGGAAGGTCATGATGGCGCTGAAACTTCCATTGCCCACGGAGATTGGAGGGATATCATTCTTGGATTCAAGCAGAGGAACCTTCCAACAGCTCAAAGGTGAGATTTTTATGGTTTTTCTTCTTCCAAAGCGAGTGGTTTTGTTTTCTGTTCCATATCTTTTTATAGTACAGGATTAGCTAAACTGCGGTTGCGTTATATTTTACTGCGGGTGGATTATTGTGCGAATTTTTCTGTTTAATCTCATTAGTAATCTGGTTTCTTGGTGGGCAACTGTTTATATTTGGAATAATTTGGGACTTTTCTCGTTGATTTATAAGGATATTTTGTTGGATTATATGTTTAGAGTGGGCAAGATAGTCTGTTTTCTAAGTTTGTCGAAGTAAAATATGTTTGTTGTTCATGATTTGTCATGATGGATACATTGATCCACCTAAATTCTGATAGTTTCGAGTTACTAATTGGATTTACAATGATTAACTCTGCAGAAAAGTTCCTCACAACTGTACTTCTCTCCATTGCAGCTCGATTTGTAGGCTTTTTTTTTTTTTGGAAAAAAACAATTTTTATTGCTTTGTTAGCTGAATAGTGCTTACTTCTTAAAAAAAAAAAAAAAGATGCTAATGAACTGATAATTTTATTTTTACCGTTTGGACGGCAGCATTTGCAAGCGTATGTGTTTCTGAAACACTCAAAAGAGAAAATCAAGTATTTAATGGGTTTTCTCGTGAGGTTTTTTGAGCGATTTAATCATATAAAATTGTCTTTTAGAAGTCTTGGACTTAAAGTCTATACTTTGGTTGTGTTTTCAGTGGGATTTCCTTTGCAAAGGAAGGAGAAGGCTATAGGTTCATCAAGGAGAACATGCTGCTTAATGCAGCAGGATCCACCGCCCGCCTGGCCTGGCCGAGCTGTTGCAGAATCAAGCCGGAAGTCATGGGATGGTCCCAAGCCTATCTCAATTGTTGGATCTACAGGTTCAATCGGAACTCAGGTATACAGCACACTGTACAGATGCAGTACATTTTTATTTACCATATAGCACCTTGTTTTATGTTTATGCATATTCGACCAAATTAAGGTCTGAAAATTTGCATCAAGTGCTTGTACCACCAATTTGAGATCTATAATTTTTTGGGGGGGCAAACATCGGTGCTCTCCTTCATTTTTTAGTTCTATTCCAGTGTGTGAAGTTTTTTGGGATCATGTCCCAGTGATATCTGCTATTTATATTGGCCAACCCTCAAATTCATTAGACCAATATGGTAGCTGCGATTAAGAGCCTTAATGACTTTTCTGTGCATCTTGCTCAAACTAGAGTCAGATATCCACTTCTATAAACTATGGTCGTCAGATCCTCTTATATATTTTCTTCTGATTTTCTATTATGTTTGCAGACATTAGACATAGTGGCTGAAAATCCAGATAAGTTTCGGGTGGTTGCACTTGCCGCTGGCTCTAATGTGACGCTCTTAGCTGATCAGGTGTGCATGAAGTTACTCAAGTAAAGTTGCCAAAGGTGGCGACAAGCAAGCATATCTTGAGAACTACTAAGTTGTCTCATGGGTCTTAACATCTGCTCTTCTTTTCTATTTTTTGAACAGGTCAAACAATTCAAACCTCAATTGGTTTCGGTAAGAAATGAGTCTTTGGTTGGAGAACTAAAAGAAGCTTTGGCTGATGCAGAACACAAACCTGAAATAATTCCTGGGGAGCAAGGTGTTATAGAGGTTGGCCATTATTCTGCATCCCTCCAGTTTTTGTGATGACATGGTTTAATCAAGTAATGTATTTGAATATGATTTTTCAGGTTGCTCGCCACCCAGATGCTGTGACAGTAGTCACAGGAATAGTAGGATGTGCAGGCTTAAAGGTAAGGCTCAAGCTTACTGCTTAACTCTTGATAGTTTTTGTCTCAGACTGCAGTAAACCATACGTTTGATATGAAGGATTGTATTCTTGGTTTAGGTTTTGACATGGTAAATTATCTGAAAACAGCATAGACAGTTGTGTATAGGAAGGAGTTATAGGAGAGAAGATTTTGGCATCAATCATTGCAGCAATATCCAGATATTGTGCTGTTGCTGTCTGGATGGTAATAGTGAACTAAAAGTTATAGATGTTCATAATGGGCTTCTGTTAGTGGAGGCCTTTCCAAAACAATAGTTGATAGCTGCTAATTTCGTATCCGTAGTTGCTAAATATGCTGAGAAAAATAATTTAAAGGATAATGCGGGATTCTTGTTGTGACATCATTAGATTTACTATTTTGAGACATTTTTTTCATATCTGATATTATGGTGGTCAAGATAATTTTGGTTACTGAAAATATTGGTAATAATAGATAAACATCTGTTTACAATGAAATCCTCTTTTTTATTTTTTTTATTTTTTTTAATTTTCAGCCTACTGTGGCTGCAATTGAGGCTGGAATTGACATAGCCTTGGCAAACAAAGAGACTCTTATTGCAGGCGGTCCTTTTGTGCTTCCTCTTGCACACAAGCATAAAGTGAAAATACTTCCTGCTGATTCAGAACATTCTGCCATATTCCAGGTATCTAGGTTTGTTGCTGAAGGAACTTTTCTAAGAAAATTCCAGATTGCAGTTCATTTCTCATTCTGAAATGAAAATATTCTCTGCATGCTATTTCTGTTTACCTGATTTCATGCTCCTATAGAACTGTTTGTTCCTCAAGTTGGTTGATGAAGAATGATGATTAGAAAATGTTCATCTATCTCCAGTGTATTCAAGGTTTGCCAGAGGGTGCACTTCGGCGCATAATTTTGACGGCATCTGGAGGAGCGTTCAGGTGCATTGAAGATCTAAGCTTTATCTACCATATGTGCATCTTGATTTGGAGAGTAATAAGGAATCTGAAATTTTTGTTGCATAAATTTTCATGGAAAGCTTAGATTTTTCAACAGCTTAGTTCTATCGAGTAAAGTTTTGTTTGAAATTTTTTTTTTAAGCTATTAATTGGTGTTCTTCCTTCAGAGACAAAAAGAGAGCTAAGAAAGAGCTTAATAAGTGAAACAAACCAGACTAATTTTGATTTTTGTGTACACAAATTACCTTTTTATGCATAAGTTCTTGATCTGTTTGCTACAGAACAAGCTACTCCCTTATACTAAAGGAGGAAATGATTTAAAATGTGCCCTTTTTGTTTTAATATGATAATCCCTTTCATGTAATTTAAAAGAAGTCATCTTGCCTGCAGTTATGTTCCTGTACACTCCATTTTACAGCCAGGAATTTAGACCAACACTTTTACCTGGTATTTGTGATAGGGATTTGCCAGTTGAAAAGTTAAAGGAGGTGAAAGTTGCAGATGCTTTGAAACATCCAAACTGGAATATGGGGAAAAAGATCACTGTGGATTCTGCTACCCTTTTCAATAAGGTATTATGTCCTTGATGACTTTGCAACAGGCAGCATAAATGTATATTTCTCTAGCTACTCAAGGCCTGCAGCTACCAGCAAGTTCTTTGTTGTACAGGGGTTAGAAGTTATTGAAGCACACTATCTATTTGGGGCGGAGTATGATAATATTGAGATTGTGATTCATCCACAGTCAATCATTCACTCTATGGTTGAGACACAGGTGAATCTCTTATAATTCATCATTACGACTTGCTCTTGGATATTATTTTTCAAGTGATGTCTGACAGCATGAAAGTTGCATTTTTTGTTTCATTTGAAAGTGATTTGGAGCTTAAATTTGTTTATTTGGAGAGAGTGTAGGTCCAGTCTAGAATCAAGAAGTCCTAAATTATTCTATGTTGTTTTCGCAGGATTCATCTGTTTTGGCTCAGTTGGGATGGCCTGATATGCGCCTACCAATCCTTTATACAATGTCTTGGCCAGAGAGAATTTATTGCTCTGAGATTACATGGCCTCGACTTGATCTTTGCAAGTATGGAATTTCTTTTCTCCTAATTACTATGATCCGCATGCACAAGTTTAGTTTTCAAAGCATATAGTTGTGTATTATCATTCACATATCAAAAAAAACTCTAAGTGTACTTTACAGATAATATTATAATGTATTTTATAAATAATATTATACTGACCTAATTATGAGTGATGGCAGCATGTTTTTTCTAGCTTATTACACTTAAATATACAAGGTCTTGTATGCCTTTTGCATCATTCTGAATTAGATCAGAAAGGAATAGTAGGCAGATATGGCTTGGATTACTATTTTTAGGATCAATGCACACCTTTTCCTTGAATCAACAAAAAAATTATCTGTGTAATTTGATTTAATGAAAAATTGTCTGAAATCTCAAAATTGAAGAAAAGTATCATTTTGTTGCTATGCACCAAATCAAAGGATTTCAGCTGTTCTTCTCCATACAATGAAGTCCGGATTTGATCGATAGACAGACTGTATGACAAATAATCACCACATTCTGTGATAACATAACCATGGGTTTGGAATTGCTGCTGAAATGTATTTGGTACAAAAAAGGGATTGTATATTACAGATGATAACACGTAGGCAACTATATGAGTTGAAATTCTTGAATGTGATTCTCTTTTGATTACTAACCATAGCAAAGCCTTGTTCAAATGGATGGTGCAGGTTGGGTTCGTTGACATTTAAGGCTCCTGATAATGTGAAATACCCATCCATGGAGCTTGCCTATGCAGCTGGGCGAGCTGGGGGCACCATGACAGGAGTTCTTAGTGCTGCTAATGAGAAGGCAGTGGAGATGTTCATCAATGAGCAGTATGCACTGTTCTCCTTTTTCTTTAGGGCCTTTTATTATCTTAGTGGCTATTTCCTACTTAAACATCCAGGTTTCATGTTGTCAAGGTTAATAATAACTGCACATGATCGTATGCTACTTAAACATCCAGGTTTCATGTTGTCAAGGTTAATAATAACTGCACATGATCGTATGCTTCTGAACTTATAAAATGCTGCATTATGTTGGTCGGTTTTTTGTTCTGAACAAAAGAAAGTTCATCCCAGATTTCCAAAATCTTCGTGTCAAAAATTTTTAGAATTGACTGGAATATATGTTGCTACGTCTCCTTCCTGTATGGACTTTTCCATCAGAATTAGAGAATGATGCTACTTCCCTTAAATGATATAAATATTTGACAAGCTAGACTATCAGCTAACAACTTAACATTCAGTAAAGAGATTGACATCAGGGGTTTTCATTTAATATGTAAGTATTAAAATTCAAATATTCATCATCTGCTGCATCATCTGGGTTTCAATGAAGGAAAATTTTTCCCTCACCAAAAAAAGAAGGAAAGTTTTTGATACAGCTTTCCATCTTTTATATTTTTATTTATTTCTTTTGCATTGCAGTTTCATGAAATTTGTGCATTCTTGCTTCAGTTGTGTCACTGATTTAGCTGTTATCTCTGTGAATATGGGAGGTAATCTCTTTCCTTAAAATAGATGACTGAATCTTATGATATTTGTATGTGTTTCAGAATCGGCTATCTGGACATTTTCAAGGTCGTCGAGCTTACATGCGATGCGCATAGGAATGAACTGGTTGTCAACCCTTCCCTTGAGGAGATCATACATTACGACTTGTGGGCTCGAAAGTTTGCAGCTAGTTTACAACCATCATCCGGCTTGAGTCCTGTTCCTGTGTAAGTAGTCTGGTTCATCAGCTAGAATGTTGTGGTAGATGGGACATCTTTAGGTACATATGATAACAGGCTCCTGTCAACTCGTTCTGAAAATTACATGAAATGATGAAGCACCCAAGATGTATCCCCACAAGAAAAGATGCAAGGAAAATTTATTTATCTCAATCTTTATATGCATCGACAGAGTTCGATCGAACAAAAAATGAAAAAAAAATTCTATGAAATCATAAAATTACAGCTGAAAAACTGAAGAACGAGATTATTTGTTTGCTTTGCATACATTTTCTTGTTTATCTTTACATTGTCATGGTGTACTGTTATGCCGGGCTGGGATTTTAAGCTCCAAGTCTTGAATGGGCCTGGGAAGCGGGCCGTTTCTGGGCTGGGTCAGAGTGAATACTCGAACTTGGATCACGGCCCTTGTACCCTCGCCCTTGGGTTGGTCTAGGCCTTGACCCAAGCCTGACCCTGACCTATTGGATGCCAAAAATCTGCCTTATAACTGGTTTCATAAAAGTTGACCAACCCGGGATGCTACCATGCAGAAAAGAAACTGGCGAAACAGCAAACTTTGTTTGGTATATCTTACCATGTTTTAGCGACTTTTGGCGTACCAGCCTTCCTTTTATATGACCAAAAAGTTTTTAGATGAAATTACGGCTTGCTTGTTCGAAGTTTTTAGATGAACTGAAGGGAAGAGATATTGGAATCAAGCTTTAAAATCTTATCGTGGCATAGCAACTAAGTTATATGAGAAAAATTACGCAAAGCAAGACATCCTTTTTCATCTTGCTGTCTTTAGCATGATCTGTCACCTATAATCGATTGTGAAGCGAGAGATTAATATAGAGAAATCCAGTGTGCACCATCTTCTTATTGGACCACATAGCATAATTACTAATGCGGTAGTTATTTAATATTGTTTAATTTTATTCTCAAATTTTTTTAACAAAAATATGCTTTTCCTTCATAGAATAAAAAAAAATAATATATATTCTTTGCTGATGCCTTATATGACTACATGTGAATATATATGATATCTTGAACAATATATATAATAGTTATTATGACTTTCTGATATTTTATATGATTTTTTGTGAATATATATAATATCCTGAACAATATATATAACTTCCTATGGATATTATAGTTATTCTGAACAATATATATAATTTCTTAATGTCTTATATGACTCCTGTGAATATATATGATATCTTGAATAATATATATGACTTCCTGTATTTATATGATATCCTATTGGTTATTATAACTAATAGTATATCATATAAAGATATAAAAAATCATATATATTATTCAGAAAATTATATATATTTCTAACTAATAAGATATCATATAAAAATATAGGAAGTCATATATATTGTTCGATTTATCATAAATATATTCATAGAAAATCATATACATTATTTAGGAAGTTATATAAGATATCAGGAAGTTATATAAGACATCAAAAAATCATAATAACTAACATAGTATCATATAAAAATATAAAAAGTCATATATATTATTCAAGATGTGATATATACTCATAGAAAATTATATAAAAAATAATAATATTATTTTTTTTATTCTATGAAAAAAATAATATTTTTATCAGTAAAATATTAAAAAAATTGAATGGTATTAAATATCTGCTCCACCATTAATTCTACTATACGATCCAATTAGACCGTTATATGCTCTAGGTCAGATTGTCTTCACCATCCTCGGTGCACACAGAATTTTTGGATTGATATATGATCAGAACATAGTTGCAAGTTATTTAAACAGCATGAAAGAAATACGTATTGATATTTGATTTATGCACACTACCAAGGAACCTAGAAACCGGGGCCCGGTTTGGAAACCGGGAAAGAGCCTTTATTCCGTACTTATGCTCTCTATTCTTGTATGAGTGGCAAAAACTCCATTGTCCATTTTGGCCCCAGAAGCCGCTTAATCCCCGAGGATAAGTGGGGACCCGTGCTCCTTCACCCGAAAGGATCGGGGTCATATCTTTCGAATGAAGGGCTCACTTTTCTTCACGCGAATCTGCTGTTGGATCATGCAGTCGTTGCTTTAAGAGCTGTGCAGGTGGGTGAAAGATGTATTTCGGGTTGCATTAAGAGCTGTGCAGTGGATGGGTTGTATCTCTCGCGTGAAAAAAAGGATTCGCCTTTCTTCGCATCACCTGCTGGTCGCTTTGAGGTTTGTGCAAGTGAATGAAGGATGGAGTTTGGACCACTCCAAATCTGTGCAGTAGATATTTCGATGGTCGTGCGGCGTGAAGGACGACTAGCAAGAGATCCGCGCCACTCAGCGGTTCATATTAAAACATAAACATAAAAAATATAATATTTTATATTTAATAGTTTCAATTGAAGAACATAAAGCATACGGTTTGATCAAAAAAAGTTTACAAAAAAATCAATTATTTTGATTTTTTTTCTGGTTTGTGCAGGTAATTGAGAAACAGATGTCACGTTGGTATTTTGAAAAAAATATTGATCTACCGTAGAAAAGTGAGATAGATAGATAAATATTGAATTAGTAGTTTATAATTTTTTTTCCTAACTGAAAACACATTGTGCATCAAAAAAGATGAATATCATTTTTTTATAATTTTTTATAGTAATTATATTTATAAATAAAAAATATACTACAGGTATAAAAAATATACTACAGTTTATAGTAATTATATTTTTTGTAGGCATAAATCTTTTTAACTAACGTTGAATATATAATTACAGGTGGAAGAAGAATATCTACATAATTAGATCTGGAGAAAATTTTTTTTATCTCCAAAATAATCATATTTTATTCTTTATCAAAAAAAGTGAGGTGCAGAAAATATTTCTAGTAAACCTAAATTAGATAAAAACCTATTCACAAACAAATTTTAGATAAAAAATATAAAAATAATTATTTCACAGATATTATCATAAATTTATGTTTATTAGGGTAAAAAAAATGGAATGAAGCAAATGCCGATCTATGTCTCATGTGGGGTCCAAAGAAAAATGCTAAATAGAATAATAATATTTTTTATTTTGTCGAAAAAATTTTATGGCAAACTCATCCAATTGTTAGATAAAATATACTGAAAAATCTTAGCAAACATCTCGTTTACATATATTTTTTAAAATATTAATAAAAAATAAAAAGAAAAAGAAGGAAAATAACAATGGACTCGTAAAAAATATATGAAGATATGCACATAGAAAGCGCAGAACTATCTTTTTCATGCTAATGACCTCATAAAAATTCTATGCATCTAATCCCTTAAAAATTGATTTTTCTATAAATTTTTTATAGGAACTAGTGCATAAATCTTGGTTTTTAATTTTTATTAAGCTTTAGGACCGCATACAAAAAATATGCCCCAACTATTTTTTTAAAACCCTAAATCTATCCCTTTCAAATTTTTCCCACCACTGTCGCTTCCCTTATCCCTTTCTCTGCTTCCATTTTTTTTGACCACTGCCCATGCTTCCCACCACCTTTCTCTTGCCAATCTCTTTTCCATCGCTTCTTGCCAATTTCGCTCCACCACTGCTGCTTCCCCCATTCCGTTTGCCATTGGCGATCTCCCCTAATCATCATGTGTTGTCATTATCCTCCATTCTGTTCATAATTTTTCGGCCATCTCCCTTTCTGTTTCTAGTTTCATCTCGAGAGAGGATATTTGACACGGCAAAAGAGTGGATAAGAGGATGCCATCCTCGAAGCCTGTCATTTGGGTTCTCCCTCTAAGCCCCGAAGGTTCTTCTTACGCCAATGACTACACTTTCATCTTCGACCAAACATAAGTATATTCCGTTGCTTTTTTTTTTGCTACTTTCTCAATCTAATAAAACTTCTTTTTTTCTCTTTGCCTTCTACATGATCTATTTCTTCTTCTTTTTTTTTGTCCCGTTGCCTTCTCTAATCCTACCTTCTCCGTAACCCTATTCCCAAACCTTAACATGAGTCCTTACCCTAACCCCAACCCAAGTTCTAATTCTAACCCTAAACCTAACCAAACCCTAATGCTAACCTGACATAACTTCTAACCCTAACTGGCCGCTAACCCTAAGCCCTACCGAAATTCTAAACCTAAACCTAACCAGACCCCTAACCCTAACTTAACCATCACATCCGACCAAAATATAATCCTTATCCCAACTTGATTCTAACCCAACACTCAACCCTAATTTGTTTCCTAACCCCAATAGAACCAATTCAGGCTCGACAACCTGTTAACCCGATACCCACAATCCAATTATAGGATCCGTTAACTCACCAACCCATATTGAGTGATAACAGATTTCTAAACTTGTTAACTCGATCATCTATAATCTATTTTCTACATTTGTTAACCCGACAACTCAATTCTACCAATCGAGGATCTGTAACACATTTTCTCCTCTCTCTTTCTCCTCATCGATTCGTCACCTGATGTCTCCCAACCCCGATCCATGTCTTCTTCCTCATCGCTGGAAGGCTGCTGAAGCTGATCAGCAACCGTGGCATAATTTTTTTTTTGTAGGGCACTGTAGATAGCTACCAAACCTAGGTAGCAACCCTCTGTCCTTTCCTTTCCTTCTCTCTCCATTGGAAGGCTGTTGAACTTGAGCAGCAATCGTGGTTTTTTTTTTAGGGGTAGTGTGGATAGCTACCAAACCTAGGTAGCAACCCTCTGTCCTTTCCTTCCCTCATATGATGTTGCTAAAAAGAGCGGAAGGCTGCCTAAACCTATGCAGCAACCTCCTTTATTTCTAATGAGAAACAAACTATGATAAACTAACAGCTTCATACAAACTGATGAGGAAATACAAGAAACTCGAGAAATCAATAAAGGAATTAAAAAAGAATTTAGTAAAATGCTTAGGACTCACCTCTCTCAATCGATTTTTTTCTGTTATTTTCCTGTCAAATTCCTAGCAAACCACTCTTTTCAATCCCTTATTCCTGCAAAAAACTAATACATCACCCAGAGAATAACAATCAAAATAGAAGCCCAAAAAAATTAAGCAACAACAGTATCAACCTGACCTTTCTCTATCCAGACCGATGTTTTTTGTCTCTGAATCAAAGTTTGAAGGTTCCAACGTATATAGCATGGTTGACCAAAATCGTGTGATGAGACAATCCATCTGTGCTGTTTGCCTTCCTTCTATTCTCTGTTCGTAGAAAACTTCTTCCTCCATTCAAAGCGCATCAAACTTTTTTTCTTTAACCCTCTACTATCTAATCATGAGCTAAGGTACGGATGTGTTATGTCCCTTCTAGATCCACATGCTCTCTCTTTTTTTCTTCATTTCTTTTTCCTCACAGCTAAGATATAGCCTACGCAGACGCTACATGGATGCTGACGGGGCCACACGAAAATGAGAATGCAACATTCCCTGACGACTGGTGCATGCCCGAACAGCAAGGAACACGCTTATTTTTGCTTCCCCTCTCTCTCTCGACATTGATGGCTGTGTACGGAATGCTCTATTTGTAAGCTTCCTCTTTGGCTCCCTTTTTTTTTTCCTTTCTGTTTTTTCAATCGGGCTCTAAAGAGGAGTTCAAAGCTCACCCTTGAGCACAACACGTGTTGCTTAGAGGGAGTTCTGAACTCCTCTTTTATGTATTGTATAGATGAGTCCTTTCATGCAAGAGATTCAAGATATATCCATCAAGAATAATCATGACTAATCCCCATTTTCTCTCATCTTTTTTCAATTTAGGATTGTGTTTGGTAGCTGGCAATCTATCCAAGTTATTGACAATTTAAAGTGGATCCATCAGATTATTGTATTTGATATACTTTTTGGGTGGCAATTCAGATTATCTTGGTAATCCAGATTGTCTTCTAGGAGTGAGGCAATTCAGATTGCTTTGGAAAGAGGTGGCTATCCATATTACTACTTGTTTGAAAATATTGTAAAAGAATTTTTGGATGAAATTACTATTCAAAAAAATTCACACAAAACTCACCCCTCCACCACCTCCTTCGATGGTTCTTACCCTCCCCTTCTTCTTCAAACTCTTTCGTGCCCTCGCTGTCCTCAACCGCCTCCCTTCTGCCCATGCCCTCGTCATCTCCGACCACGGTCTTCACTTCTATGCCGGCATCAATCTCTCCTCCCTTGCCTTCATCACAGCCTTCCCCTCCTCCAATAACCTAGCTGCTGCACCCTCCTCTCGCCAAGCATATTTAAAAAATTTGATTTAAATTTAGAAAATAAAATCAAACTCTTCTTCAGTAATTCAAAATTTTATAAAATTTTATGAGAATATTTTAAAAATTTAATTTTACATTATTAGTAATCTGATTATCATACTAAACATATCAATCAAGATTCTCAATAATTTTACTGCAACATTACCTGCGTGTACCAAACATAGTCATCAACATTACTAACAATTTAATGGTAGTAATCTATTTTGAAGTCAATCCACATTACGTTCCAAGATTGCTTAGTGATGCACCAAACACAACCTAAGATTTGTTTGGATATCCAGACCAAAAATCCTATGGGATTTATAGGTTTTGACAAATGTAACAAGAAAAAAGAAGTATGGATTATGCTTGTATTCCCAATACCCAGAAGTCTTTAGAGTAGATTGGTCCAAATCTCATAGGAAGAAAAAAAATTACCTTCAAAATGATTTGTTGAAATAATTTTTTTCTCCATATGGGACTCAGACCAACTCATATAAAAAATAGCCTTTGATGGTTGTAGATATAGACCTAGCCCAATCTCTAATTCAATATTTTTTGATAGTTGTACTGGTCCAATCCATGAATCTTATGGGATTTTGAGTCCAACCATCCTAACAGACCCTTAGACTTATGAAAATTATAAAGATATAATCGAATATTATTTGTTTAGGACTTGTTTGATTACCCGATATCTTCAAAATGGAGGTGACTCATAGGGATGGCAATGTCTAGGGTATGGATTAGATGAGCCAATACCCATCCTTGCCCATAATTAAAAATCTCATATCTATACCCACCTCAGATCGAGTTTGGTCAAATAAATAGATAGTGTGGATCCGATCAGGTCAGATAAGTAAGACCGATTGGACAGATCAAGTCATATAAGATACTTATCATGCAAACATCTAGAATAATTGTAATTTTAGGAGGATTTAAATTAAAATTATATAGGGTCAAATTTGGTGTCCGACATACTATTATCTATATCTGACTCAAACCCCCTCAATCATTTTACCTAGAATCTATATTTATCTTGGGTTTCAAAATAGATTGAATAAAATCTATCTCATTTGGATCAGATTAGATCGGCTATGATTGCCACCTATAGTGATTTATCCCACAATCTGACCAACTTTATTTTTTTGGAGGGTGTTATGGGGTCGCGCCACCTGAGCCATGGACATCGAAACTCATCCCTCGATCCTAGGGTGGCAGAGATGTAAAGATGACAACAGATCCATTATGAAAGGCCAGGGTGAAATGATTGCACCGGCCTAGGCTAATTGACCTCCAGATCAGGCCTTCATCAGCCTCCAACTGACCTTTAGGTTGGGACTCCGCCAGTCATCAAAAATGAGGTTCCATGGTCTGTGTTGACATGAATTCCGATACAGATAAAATTTCAAATCTCGATTCGAAGATGGACAAACTATGGTTGTGGCCGATCTATATATCGACTGTCGACCTAAAGACGGATCCCCGACTTCTTGTTGGCACCTTTGCCACAGACCCTCTTGCTCGAACCCCGATCCTAGTGTCGGTCGACCTTCACATCAGATTATCGATCTACACCTAACACCTTAATTACCATCAAAGCAACGTTCGAACATCGAACATTGATCCGGGAAGGGCCCCAACCCAAATATCCACTCTTACCCATGCCAGTCACCATATTTGGGAAGGCTGGTAGGAGACCTCTAAGTAGTTCCATCAAATCACATCACTCTTGATTATGGCTAGTTGCATGTCAGATAAAATCCCATCAAATAATGCCATCCTTGAGAACGATTGGTTGTATGTCCGATAAGGTGACATTAACCACCAGAGAATCCGATCGGACATCTTAAAATGGTATGCCCAAGAAAGTGGGGATGACCTCCCATAATTTTTTCCTTTTATGGATCCCACCTCTATAAATAAAGACAAACAAGGGACCCCCAGGATACACAAACTCTTATGTATGCTCCTTCCCACCTATTCTAGATCCTGACCAGAGTATCAGAGGATCCCACTAGAGCCACTCTCGATTGGGGACTTATTTTGTATGTTCGGACGCCGTCATCTTTGCCAAACTCCACCATGCTCTAGTGACTCTGGTCCAAGTTGAAAATTTGCAGCAATAGATTGGCACTAGAAAGAGGACAAGTCATGTACAACCCAACTTGAAAGAGAGTATGCCACGTCGCTCTGTCGCTTTCCATCGATCGTCGACTCGACAAGGTGGAGGTGGGGCTGCCCAATCATCCACCTCACACCAACCAATAGAACTAGAGCAACTGCCTGTGAGATGGAACCCCAGCGATTCGATAATTTGGTTTGTCAAGTCAAGGCGCTAGCAAATACTATCCAGCACCTACAATAGGTCATAGAGCAGCAACAGCCACCTCCGCCCATTCCCCTAGTGTTGCTGTCATGGCATAGCCATTGGGACCAATTCTCAATCTTGGAAGATCCTCCTCGAAAAATGCACCGTTGATCTCCCCAAATTGGCAACCACCCTCCCGCTATGGATCTATCCATGGCAGGCAACACCAGCAGTCTCCTACCTTATCCAATAGTGACTCGACTCCAAGTTATGCCCTCCAGCCAGAGCAATCACACTCGAAAAGGGATATTGAGTGGAAGATCTGTGAGATTAAGTGCCGATTTGCCGAGGTCCAAATGGGTGGTGGAGGGAACAACGACATTTCTAGATTCAGTTCTTGACCACCCTTCATCCACTCCATCTTCCAGGAATCTCCAAGAATCGATCCCGCATCGGTTCAGGATGCTAATAGTGGAACCATATGATGGCTCCATTGATCCCCTAGATCACTTGGAGGGCTACAAAGCTCTCATGATGCTCGAAGGTGCTTCAGACACCTTCTTCTACCTCAACTTTTCTGCAACCTTAAAGAAAGCGATGCGAACTTGGTACTCCGAGCTCCAGCCAAAATCCATTTCCTTCTTCGAGCAACTCGGATAGTAGTTTGTTGCTCATTTTGGCAATAGCCGATTCCAACCAAAGACTTTGGATAGCCTTTTCTCTCTCCAATAAGAAGAAAGAGAATCATTGCGTGACTATGTGGTGTATTTCAACACAGTCATATCAGAAGTACGCAATCTGGAAGAAGCCATCATTATGTCGGCTCTGAAGTGAAGCCTCCACGTGAGCACCCCATCTACTCCCTTGACAAAATGTATCCAAGGGAATACACCGACCTCCTGGCCCAAGCTTGCAAATACATGTAGGTCAAAAAAGGTCGGGTCGCACGTTAAAAAGATCGGACCTTCAACAAAAAAAAAATGTGCACTAGAGGATACTCTCCCGACTCAGGCTGAAGTTGGATCCTCCCGATCATTGAAAGCACCCTGAGTGGGGAGTGCCTTGGTGCTACAATAGTTATGCCCCATTGACTGCTCCTTAAGGTTAGATCCTCATGGAGATCAAGGGTGAAGGTTACCTCCACCAACCTCCACCAATGAAGACCCCCTCGATCTAGCAGAACAAGTGAAAATACTGCCATTTTCATTGTGACCATGGTTGCAAAACTAATCTTGTGTTTGGTTGAGGTCATGAGAGGAAGGATGGATGGGATTGAAAGGATGGATGGTATAGCACCCCACCCAGGATGAATGGTATAGCACCCCACCCCTAGATTGAGCGATGGTACCACAAGACTATAGTTGAGCTGAGCTTTATTAACATCTATCACAAGATATTATCAACCTTGACCATCTTCTGATAACTTGTTCTCATTTAATTCAGTCAACTTTTCATACTGCTAACATAAGTATTTCAATTTAACTAATCATTTCTCAAAATTCAAACCCAAGATTTCATTCATTATACTGTGTTTTGTACATATAGTTCAAAAATAAAATACACTTAACATTTACTGATTACACAACTCAAACATGTATAATACATCTCAAATACACTCTTCTCACACTTAAACTTAGACATTAACAACTCAAAATACATTCCTCTCACAAGCTAACATGAACAGCTCAAACATACCAAATATCATAAAACATACCCTTCTTATTAACTGACATAGCCAGTCTTTTCTAGTACTTATGCTGTTAAAGATGCTAATACTTTACTTCTATAGCTAGCTAAGATATTCCAAAATTATAAACAAAAGAGGTAAGGGGGGAATGAGACCTAGGTCCCAATGAGTAAATAAACCATCTAACAATGAGGAAATAAGAAAGTTTAGCTGTGATACTTATGATAACATAATATACCATACATTACTGATATATTTTCAAAACATGTTATATGCTAAACAAGAATAAAGCCATATAAAAGATCATTTTAAACTAAAAAAATTTGCTGGCTACTGTCGATTACACCACAGCGCACCCCTACCATGTGCAATCAATATGGAGCATCTGATACTACTGAGCCTCACTGGTCATGCTGTTTCTTTAAGAAGATGTTGGCTGTTTTTTGCTGTCTCACAAGTTGATGTTATGGCACACCCCATAGGTTAGATCATTCTTATAAGTAGCCTGCTAAAAAACATACTCGATAAATTCTCAAAAGCTGACAAACTGATGTAAAATATTTTCAAGTCAAAAATGCTATGCTGTCCAAATCGATTATACATATACATACATATTCTGGAGCAACCTGTCAATAAAAAATTATTCCCTATTTTCTTACTTGCATACACATACATAAGCTGTAGAATAATAGATATCTAACTTTCTTCTCAAGTAAATTCTTTTATAGCAAAATACAGTGAGAAAATACCAAAATTAGATGAAAAATCACTCACCTCAGGATAGCTACTACACCATCATGATGCTTAACTCTCCCTAAGCACCCCCTCAAGAGTCTTTTTTCTCTTCTATAATATTAGTAAATACTAATAAATACAATATTATATGATGCTATGCATACTTTGCTTTTAGACTGATTCTTTAGCTCTTCTAACCCTTACTTTTATTCTATTCTATTTTATCCTATTTAGGGTTAGCTAAACCTCAACTTATGCTCAAAAATTTCTAGCAATTCAACCATATTTTATTCTCACAAGTTGTCTTAAATTCAGCCAACACAAATTCTAATCTATTTGTTAAAATAATTCAGACTGATTTCAATAAATTATGGTACTAGTAAATTATCCTCAAATTCTAGTTTAAAATCATAATTTGATTCATCAAAATATCAAATTTGATAATAATTATTCAAGATTTAATTTAAATCTAGTTCAGAGATTGAAATCTTTATCTTAAGTGGTCAAAATTCTACTGAGATCAGCATATGTACCTTTCTTTTTCACAATCAATAATTTTAGTAACTTTTCCTCTTTCAAATCAAAATCTCTATTTCTAGTTGAATTTTTCTTGATTTTTAACTGAAAATATCACCTTCTCTAGCTCCTCTCCCTCTCTATGCTTTCTTATTTTAACTAAAGATTAAAACAACAGCAAAGAGAAAATCAGTGGACAAGATTTGGAATATAATTAAAATAAAGAGCAGCTTGACACCTTGCTTGCCACTTGTTAACCCCATAAAAATTGATAATTAATGCACTTGCTGATGTGTAATCGAAAAAAATTTCAGCCCTTTTCTTTATATAACAAGCTTGTTGAGTTGTTCCTTTGAGATCTCCTTTGAAATCAGAACTTTAGGACCTCTGGGACCCACCTATTTTTGCTGTCATCCTACAGCCGAGTTAGCTTGCCTAGATTTTGAGCCGGCTCACCACATACTGCTGTAATATACACACACACACACACACACACACACACACACACACACACACACACTAATTCATGTAATTTTAATCTGATTTAATTCTCTAATTTTTTTGATTAAATATTCATTTTAATCCAGTTCAACTCTAATTAATTTTTGCACCTTCAGTTCTGCATATCCTATAGATCTTCTCATCAATTCTAAGCTGATTTTTCCTTCAATTTATTAAGTAAATTTTATCATAATTACACTATGCACTCTGATATTTTTCATTATTTTTTTATGCTATTAAGGTTCCAATGCTATGATACAATTCTGCATCCTTTTCTTTCCATTATTCAAGTTTAACTTTTCACATTCACTAAGCAATTCTGAGCAAATTTTTCTCTCTAATATTCACTACTCCTCTTACTTTAAATTTTATGAATCTATACCACAAAATCTGCCATGTATATCATCTAAGACATCTTTACAAATATCAGCTTATTCTATATTCAAAAACCATCAAAATTTAACTTCAATGTTACTATTATTAATCCAGTTCCTCAATCATTTTCTTTCTTAATTAACAGCTAGATTTATGCTTTATTAATGTTCATCAATTAATATTCAAATACTCAAATATATCATGAATGAAATGCTATATCAAATATATAAATGAACACATCATATGAATTCAAGTTCTAAATATTACAAATCACAATATTCTTGGTTCGGGGTGTTACAATTCTCTCCTCCTTTAAAGAATTTCGTTTCAAAATTTTGTTATCTTTAGCTCTAAAATAGGTGTGATTATTTGCTTTTCATTTCATCTTTTCTTCCTCATATGATATTTTCCATACTATGATGCTACCATAAAGCTTTAACTAATGATATAACTCAAAAACACAACTATTTTTCTTCTCTACACTATTTCATCTTCTCCACCTTTATCTTCTATTGGTGGCTGTTCTCAACTAAATCCTAATATTGTATGCACTATTTGTACCATCTTCCTTCAAAATATAATTGCAATCATCAATTTCGCTGACCTCAAAGATAATTTTGATGATGACCATATATTAAAACATAAAATTATACTATTACCTTTCACATTCTCTCTCTAGGAATGCTTTTGTAGATAGAAAATATCATTAAAATAGATTCGAAACCAATTAAGAATACTTTAAGCAAGTTAGACATGAATCAGAAATAAATTTTATATAAAAAGATCATTTGAAGAGTTGGAGTTAGCTCAAGATGGAATAGAGTCAGCTCTGGCATGTTTTGAAAGCTGGCATACAAGTTTGGCACAGCGTCAAGTCAGCTCGAACTCAAGTCGAGTCGGCTCTCTTAGAAAAATAGAAGGCCAATTTTTACAGCCTGAAACCCAAGTCAGCTCGAAAAATTTTTGGGTCGACTCAAAAAGAAAATGAGTCGACTTCAATGAAAATTGAGCTGGCTCGAACACAAAGGACCAAAACAACAAAAAACCATGTTTCTACCATAGAGAATCGAGTCGACTCTTCAATCTGCCGAGTTGGCTTGAAGACCACTTATTCCTTTTTAAGTTAGTTTGCTAGGCAACACTATTTACAATCAATTATGCTATGCATATGCCCATACAATCTATTGGCAAATTCCACCATCTTTGCTCATATATTAGCCCATAACTAACCTCTTAATGATAAAGATACCCTTATTCAATCTTGGACATTCTTCCAAATTATCTTGAGCATTTTAGCATTTATTTCACTATAGCCTTCCTTTCTTAATCATCATAATTCCAACATAAACTAGTACTCAAATAAACTCAAATTAGAATACTTTAGTTATCCAGTATGCATAAATTTATTCTGAACAACTATAATTCATATCTTTCTTATTTCCTCTAATTTTAGTTGCTTTACTCCTCTTGGCTACCATCGACTTCCAACCTTATAAGACTAAAAATTCTCTCTCATCACAATATTTACTTATGATTACATATAGTGCCCACCATGCTTCCGCTACGTCACTTTGATCCATTCATCTTGCTAAATATTAAATATTTATGAAAGTCATTCTTGTCTTTGAATATCCACATTGTACTTGCCAACACTATGTTTTAAATATCTAAGTTCATCCTACTTTCTTTTGACTTGAAACTATGAATCATAACCTTACAAATTCTAAAACTTTTAACATATTGTAATCCTTAATAGTTGCCATCTAGTTCTCTATTTATCAACATAAATCATACCAACTATCATCCATATAGGAGCACTATCCCAACTTCCACCAATTGATAAACAACATTCAGTATAAATAGAAAAAATAAAAATACACATATTCACTTATCACAAAACTATCAACAATTTAAATATACTTGTTTAACTTATGCCCATTAGCCAAAATATTCTTCTCCTAGACTAAGCAAGAGTATAACAGCCGAGCAAAGGTCTGCTAGCATCTTGTGTCCGAGATCACAAGCTACTAGTAAGCCTTGTCCGTCTAACATAACTTGCTATAATTTAGATCATTATATCTCAATTTGTAGAAAAAAATTTGTAATCTTATTTATTTCAAAGATATGCATAATAATTCATAGTATCACAAGAGATTATATCTTAATTTTTGATAACCATCCTACTTACGCTCAAGATATATCATCTTTTAGATTTTAAAGAAATACTTATAATTGAATCACTACTTTTTAATATTATTTGTACCATAATCTCAAGTAATTATAACTCAAGTTCTTATACCATTTAAATCATAATCTCAAATGATCATAAACCTAGGCTCTAATATCAAACATGTAGCACCCCACCCCTAGACCGGACAAGGGTACCACAAGATTATAGTTGAGTTGAGCTTTATTAACATCTATCACAAGATACTATCAATCTCAACCATCTTCTAATAACTTGTTCTCATTTAATTCAATCAATTTCTCAAACCGCTAACATAAGTATTTCAATTTAACTCATCATTTCTCAAAATTCAAACTCAAGATTTCATTCATTATACTATATTTCATACATATAGTTCAAAAATAAAATACACTTAATATTTACTGATTACACAACTCAAACATGTATAATATATCTCGAATGCACTTTTCTCACACTTAAACTTAAACATTAATAGCTCAAAATATATTCCTCTCACAAGCTAACATGAACAGCTCAAACATACCAAATATCACAAAACATACCTTTCTTATTAACTAACATGGCCAGTCTTTTCTAATACTTATGCTGATAAAGATGCTGTTATTTACTTCTATAGCTGGCTAAGATACTCCAAAACTATAAACAAAAGAGGTGAGAGGAGAATGAAACCTAAGTCCTAGTGAGTAGATAAAGCATCTAACAATAGAGAAATAGAAAAATTTAGCTGTGATACTCATGATGACATAATATGTGACACCTGACCCATTTGGGCCTTGGACCAAGCCCAAAATCTAGAAGCCCAAATCCCATTAAAAAAAAAATAGAGAGAACAGGAAGAAGACTCCCGATAGGAGTCTTCTTTTTCGATGAATCCTGGATGGAATGGGAGTCCTAGGACCACCGGGGCCCTAGGGCTCTCTATAAATAAGTCTTTCCCCTCCCTAAGAACCTCCACCGATGATCTTCAAGCATGATTCTTCTTCTTTTCTCCGTGGAAGCCGCGGCCTCCCATTATTGTGTTCATCGAAAATCGAAGGTCGGAGATGCCACTAGAGCTCAGGTAAGGCTCCAACTTTTCTTCCTCTCCCTCTTTTCTTTCTCTCTATGGCTTTAGATCCTCACCGACCATCGAGACCATCGAAAAATCCATGAAAAAGTTGAACCTCTGTTTTGCTCTATTTCGATCGGACCCTTTCCTCTTCTTTTCCGACCACCGATGTCGTCGTTTGCGATGTCTCACCCCTAAGATTGAACCCTCATCCTTTTATCTCTCTTTCCTGAAGATATTGGCCGTCAGTGACCGACCAATGATCAAAAAATAAAAGAAAAAAATGACAGTATCCTATTTTTTCGATCTCTTCTTGATTTCTTGCCGGTCGAACCTTGTCACTAGCCATCCCTTGCTCCACCGCTGCCTCCACCTACTGTCGGACATCCGGCCACACTGCCACCCTTTGCTGGAGTCGAGCCATCGAGCCTTCCCCCCAGTCCGTCCCCTGTTCGGCCAAGGAAGAAGAAGAAGAAAAGAAAAAAAGAAAGAGAAAAAAAAGAAAAAGAGAAAAAAAAAGAGAAAAATAGAAAAAAAGAAAAAAAAAGAATGAAAAATTTTTTTCTCTCTCCTCTCCCTCCTTTCTCTCTCTTTTCTCTCCCATCTCTCTACCTTTCTCTCTCAAATTTTGCTTTCTAGATTCTCTCTAAATTTTCTCTCTCTAGAGTCTTTCTCTCTCTCTGATTTTATCATAGACCATAAGATAAACTTGAGATGAAAATAAGATGACTTGAAATTACTTTGAAATTCATGCAGTAGATTGGATTTCAGCCTGATCTTTATTCAAAATTTATAACATCGATCATGGTTAATCCATATTGAGTTATCCTGATATGATCGCTGATGATCTCGATCATGATTGCTTTATCTGAAGGATACGAAGATTCTCTCTCGACTTTCTCTCTTTACTTTTTTTTTTAAAAATTTTCTCTCTCTAAAAGTCTTGTGGACCAGTGGAGGGTCCAGATATTTAGACAAATCTTGATTTTGGATAATCTTAGGAGAAGTTCTGAATTTGTGATTAGGATCGATTATCGATAATTTTTCCATATATAATTTTTTATATTTGATCAGGATCATGAAGAGATACGATTGTTTGCATAAGATATCAGTAAAATATTTTATTTTTAAAATTCATAAATCAAAAAAGAATATTGATTTCTGTGTTTAGATTAGTCACCGATAAAAGTAAGAATCTTTATACATGATCACCATTATATATATGCTATTTTACTGTTGGTCTTGCATCATTGGTTTTGCATCGTCAGATTTGAGATCAATGAATTTATTATATCTAAGATACTGTTATTTAATTTTGAGCATGAGTATGTTATGTCAATATATATAGAGATTGATGGCATGATTATATAGATATGACATATCTAAATTGATCATAATGTAAGTCGAAATTGATTTGATAAAATCAACACATAATCATTAAATGAAAAAGAGAGATATGGTATGGACTAGTCTTGTCATGTGGAACTGTCTGTCAGGAGCTTATGTCTGGGACAGCCCATCAGAAGCTTATGCCTGGGATAGCTCCCACTGGCTAATAAGTGGATCAGCCGGCCAGGAGCTCATGCTTGGGATAGCCCACCAAGAGCTTATACTTGGGACAACCTCTCACGGGCTTTCGTACATGGGACAACCAGGTAGAAGCTCATCCTGGGATAGTCTTGAAAGATTTTTAAGTGAAAATTGATTCGGATGATGACTGAGGTTTAGACTTGGTTAGTCCAGAGCCAAAAAGAAAAAAGTTAAAGATGATATGATAATCAAAAGAGAAATGAAAGACAATACATGAAACAATTGTTGAACAAAAAATATTTCACCCATTAATATATGATGATGCATCTCTTTTGACAAGACAGATAATTTATAGATATTTGAATTATTTCAGATATTGAATATAAAATTTTATGTTTTATTGCTTATTCTTATTTTTAGATTATATTATTATATCAGTGCGATGTAAAAATTTTTACTGGACTGTAAAGCTCACATCCCTTCATCTTTCTTTTTTTCTCAGAGTTACAGGATGCTCATGATTGACTGTGGTATACATTGACAGGTGAGCAGATGTATAGATAGAGTGTCATGATATCTGATCAGAGAATTAAAATAATTTTAATTATAATTATGCAAGTTTTATTAGTTATTATTAAAATTAGATATTATGGATGTTGAGGTTGTAATGAAATATTTTTGATCTTGCATATTCTTTAGGACTTACTCTAAAGAGTGTGCGGCCATCACGTATCCGATCTGGATGTTGGATTCGGAGCATGACAGAATGGTATCAGAGCTTAGGTTATGATCATTTGAAGACTATAATACAAATGATTAGGATATGATAGAGTAATATCAGAGCTTAGATTTAAGATCATTAGAGATTATGAAGTGATATCAAAATTTTATGTAAGATCAATAGGATGTAACAGAGTGGTATCTGAGCTTAGAGCTTAGGTTATGCTCATTTGGAGACTATGATATAAGTAATTAGGATATGATAAAATAGTATCAGAGCTTAGGTTTAAGGTCACTAGAGATTGTGACATAAGTAATATCAAATTTTGGGATCATGATCAATAGTGTGATAGATAATATCAGAGTTTCAGCTTATGATCATTAAAGATGTGATAGAATAATATTAGAGTTTAGATTATGATCACTAGAGAATATGACTTAAGTGATATTTGAGCTTAAGATTATAATTATTCGAAATTGTGACTTTAGTGATATTTAAACTTGAGGCTATGATCATAAGAAATATGATAGATATAAAAGAAAAGATTCAATAATTGGATTTCAAATTAATAGATACTATGATGAAATTTATGTATAAGTGATATATGATATCCATAATAAAATTGACGAGTTATATCTTAGATTTCAATTAGTAAGGTTGACCTAAATATGAGAAGAGTTGACCTTGAAATGAAATGTAAGATATTGATATGTTATATTGGGTATACTCGATGATTTTAAAATACTAAACTTATATGGGTGGAGATTATAATAATTTTTTTGATTTTGATGTTAATTATTTGAGTATTACAAATTTTTAGACTTAACAGAAGGAAGTTAATTAGGGTATGGTCTAAGAAAAAATTATATAAGAAAATAATATTTTCGAGCGTTGAACCTATAAGAAGATCATATATGAAACTCAAAATTAGATTAAATAATAATAATAATAATAGTAATATATACTTGAATTTTATTATGATAATATAGGATACACGTCTTGATAAAATTTTTGGTTATTTAAAATATCATATTTGACTCTGATTTCTTGATCTTTCAATTTGCATTAAATTTCAAGTCAAAAGTTTGCTTTTAAGTGGATCAAAAGTATTTTAATATTATTATTAAATTAAAAAAAAAATTATTTTAGTATGATATATAAGTTATGATGAAATCTTTAATAAATTATATTTTCATCTTTGGATTAGATTCCTTATATATTTTTTTCTTATGATTATTGAAGATTATGAACTGTAATTTAAGTCAGAATTAAGATTTCTGAGCTGATCTAAGATATCTTGTTATTGTTAAATTTTAAATAACTTATATAAGGGATAAGAATTTGTATGGATTTATCTATTGATGCTAAGAGTTGTGATGAAGGGAGCTTTACAAGAAATAACTAAGTTGATTCTATTTACAAAGATGTTGACTTGAGTTCTTCTAGCTTCTTCAAGTTGGAGTTAATTCTTTTACAAAGAAAGGTTGGTTTGAAAATTGTATAAATGATTGTAAGGCAAATCTAAGGTTAACTCTAATTAATTTCAGATATATTGGATTTTTGAGGAGTGATGAAGCTTATACAATGATTTCAAACATAGGAAGTGGATCAAGATTTAGTTTTGATGTGCTATGCTCAAGGAGCAATAAAGACAATGAAACTTTAAGTTTTGCTCTAAGTTTTAATATAAAATTTAAAGATTGGATCTATCTTTGATTTATCTAACATATAAGGATATTATTGATTTTTGATAAATTTATATAATTTGATAAATTAAGATCAGAGTGTGCAGTAAAAATATGGTGGTTTAAATCGATTAAAAATATTAATATTTTAAATCAAAAGATATTATGGAATACATTAGTTATAAATAAGAAAGAATTTTATTGATAACGAAAGGATGCTACTGATTCTTGATCTAAGCTGATCATAACTGTGCAATTTTTGCTAGTAGATTATTTCATTGCAGATACTACCAAGAAGAATCCTAGATATTTTAAGTATATTGTTAATAGCTTGATAGTTCTGTTATTAGTCCAAAATATTACGGTTCTTCAAAAAAGTTAAGAAATCAATAAGAAGGGATAAGTTTGAGATTTTAAATAATTTTTGTTATAACAAGATCATGAGAAATAAATAATATGTAAGACATTATTGGAAGCGTGAGAATGGCATGATGCATGTATATATATATATATTTAGAATATATCTCAAACAACATAACTTAATTTTGAAGATGAAATTATTTGAAAGAGGAGAGAATGTGACATCCGGCTCATTTGGGCCTTGGACCAGGCCCAAAATCTAGAAGCCTAAATCCCATAAAAAAAAAGAGAGAACGAGAAGAAGACTCCCGATAGGAGTCTTCTTCTCTGATGAATCCCAGATGGAATGGGAGTCTTAGGACCACCGGGGCCTTAGGGCTCTCTATAAATAAGTCTTTCCCCTCTTTAAGAACCTCCACCGACGATCTTCAAGCTTGACTCCTATTTTCTTCGTGAAAGCTGCGGCCTCCCATTATTGTTTTCATCGGAAATTAGAGGTCGGAGATGCCACCAGAGCTCATATAAGGCTTCAACTTTTCTCTCTCTCCCTCTTTTTTTTCTCCCTATGGCTTTAGACCCTCACTGGCCATCAGGATCGTCGAAAAATTCATGAAAAAGTTGAATCTATGTTTTACTCTATTTCGATCGGGCCTTTTCCTCCTCTTTTTCGGCCACCGACGCCACCGTTTGCGATGTCTCACCCCTAGGATAGGATCCTCGTCTCTTTATCTCTCTTCTCTGAAGGTATTGGCTGTCGGTGACCGATCAATGATCAAAAAATTAAAAAAAAATGATGGTACCCTATTTTTTCGATCTCTTCTTGATTTCTTGCCAGCCGAACCTTACCGTCAGCCATCCTTTGCTCCACCGCAGCCTCCACCTATTGTCGGACATCCAGCCATGCTGCCGCCCTTTGCCAGAGCCGAGCCACCGAGCCTTCCCCCAGTCTGTCCCCTGTTCGGCCAAGGAAGAAGAAGAAGAAAAGAAAAAAAGAAAAGAAAAAGAAAAAGAAAAAGAAAAAGAGAAAAAAAGAAAAAAAAGAATGAGAGAATTTTTTCTCTCTCTTCTTCCTCCTTTCTCTCTCTTTCCTCTCCCCTCTCTCTATCTTTCTCTCTCTAATTTCTCTCTCTAGATTCTCTCTCTATTTTTTTTCTAAATTTTCTCTCTCTAGGATCTTTCTCTCTCTGATTGCATCACAGATCCTAAGATAAATTTGAGATGAAAATAAGAAGACTTGAAATTACTTTGAAATTCGTACAGTAGATTAGATTTCAGTCTGGTCCTTATTCGAAATTTATAACATCGATCATGGTTAATCTATATTGAGTCATCCTGATATGACTGCTGATGATCTCGATCATGATTGCTTTATCTGAAGGATACGAAGATTCTCTCTCCATTTTTTTTCTACTTTTTCTCTCTAGAATTTTCTCTCTCTTCATGGATTTTCTCTCTCTAGAAGTCTTGTGGACCAGTGGAGGGTCCAGATACTTAGACAAAGCTTAATTTTGGATAATCCTAGGAGAAATCCTGAATTTATGATTAGGATCGATTATCGATAATTTTTTCATATATAATTTTTTATATTTGATCTGGATCATGAAGAGATACGATTGTTTGCATAAGATATTGAGTGGAATATCTTATTTTCAAAATTCATAAATCGAAGAAAAATATTGATTTCTATATTTGGATCAGTCATCTATAAAAGTAAGAATTCTAGTACATATCACCATTATATATATGCTATTTTACTATTGGTCTTGCATCATTGGTTTTGCATCGTTGGATTTGACATCGATAAATTTATTATATCTGAGATACTGTTATTTGATTGTGAGTATGAGTATGTTATGTCAATATATATGTATCAGAGATTGATGGCATGATTATATGGATATGACAAATCTAAATTGATCATAATATAAGTCAGAATTAATTTGATGAAATCAACACATAATGATTCAATGAAAAAGAGAGATATGGTATGGACTAGTCTTGTCATGTAGAACAGCTTGCCATGAGCTTATATTTGGGACAGCCTGCTAGAAGCTTATGCCTGAGACAGCCCCCACTGGCTTATAGGTGGATCAGCCGGCCAGGAGCTCATGCCTGAGACAGCCCGTCAGGAGTTTATGCTTGGGACAGCCTCTCACGAGCTTTCGTACGTGGGACAGTCAGCCAGGAGCTCATCCTGAGATAGCCTTGAAAGGCTTTTAAGTGAAAATTGATTCGGATGATGATTGAGATATAGACTTGGTTAGTCCAGAGCCAAAAAGAAAAAGGTTAAAGATCATATGATAATCAAAAGAGAAAAGAAAGACAAGACATGAAATAATTGTTGAACAAAAGTATTTCATCCATTAATATATGATGATGCATCTCTTTTGACAAGACAAATAATTTATAGATGTTTGAATTATTTTGAATATAGAATATGAGATTTTATATTTTATTGCTTATTCTTATTTTTAGATTATATTATTATATCAGTGTGATATAAAAATTTTTATTGAATTGTAAAGCTCACATCTCTTCATCTTTCTTTTTCTTCTCAGAGTTACAGGATGCACATGATTGACTGTGGTATGGATTTGCGGGTGAGCAGATGTATAGATAGAGTATCATGATATCTGATCAGAGGATTAAAAAAATTTTAATTATAATTATACAAGTTTTACTAGTTATTATTGAAATTAGATATTATAGATGTTGAGGTTGTAATAAAATATTTTTGGCCTTGCATATTCTTTAGGACTTGCTCTAAGGAGTGTGCGACCATCACATATTCAATCCGGATGTTAGGTTCGGGGAGTGACATAACATACCATATACTACTGATATATTTCTAAAATATGTTATATGCTAAACAAGAATAAAGCCATGTAAAAGATCATTTTAAATCAAAAAAATCTGCTGGCTATCGCCAATTATACCACAGCGCATCCCTGCCATGGGTAATCGATATGGAGCATTTGATACTACTGAGCTGCACTGAGCATGCTGTTTCGTTAAGGAGGTACTGACTATTTTTTGCTGTCTCACAAGCTGATGCTATGGTACACCCCATAGGTTTATGACTCCTATGGGTAGCCTATTGAAAAATATGTTTGATAAATTCTCAAAAACTGACAAACTGATGTAAAATATTTTCTGTTGGGTATAAAATACCCACAGCCGAAGTCCTCAGCAGAATCTGCTCAAGTAGACTCCGCCCGGACTCCTACGGGAGCCGGGCTCCGTCCTCAACATCAGCTGCCGGTAAGCCTTGTCCGGACTCCTACGGGAGCCGGACTTCGCCTTTAACTTTAATTGCAGGAAGACTCCGCCCGGACTCCTACGGGAGCCGGGCTTCGTCCTCGACTCCAACGGCTGCAGACAGACTTCGTCCGGACCCCCACGGGAGCCAGACTCCGCCAGCAACTTCAACCGCAAGTAGACTCCGCCCGGACTCCTACGGGAGCCGGGCTCCATCCTCAACATCAGCTACCGGTAAGCCTTGTCCGGACTCCTACGGGAGCCGGACTTCGCCTTTAACTTTAATTGCAGGAAGACTCCGCCCGGACTCATACGGGAGTCGGGCTTCGTCCTCGACTCCAACGGCTGCAGACAGACTTCGTCCGGACTCCCACGGGAGCCGGACTCCGCCAGCAACTTCAACCGCAAGTAGACTCCACCCGGACTCCTACGGGAGCCAGGCTCCGTCCTCAACATCAGCTGCCGGTAAGCCTTGTCCGGACTCCTACGGGAGTCGGACTTCGCCTTTAACTTTAATTGCAGGAAGACTCCGTCCGGACTCCTACGGGAGCCGGGCTTCGTCCTCGACTCCAACGGCTGCAGACAGACTTCGTCCGGACTCCCACGGGAGCCGGACTCCGCCAGCAACTTCAACCGCAAGTAGACTCCGCCCGGACTCCTACGGGAGCCGGGCTCCGTCCTCAACATCAGCTGCCGGTAAGCCTTATCCGGACTCCTACGGGAGCCGGACTTCGCCTTTAACTTTAATTGCAGGAAGACTCCGCTCGGACTCCTACGGGAGCCGAGCTTCGTCCTCGACTCCAACGGCTGCAGACAGACTTCGTCCGGACTCCCACGGGAGCCGGACTCCACCAGCAACTTCAACCGCAAGTAGACTCCACCCGGACTCCTATGGGAGCCGGGCTCCGTCCTCAACATCAGCTGCCGATAAGCCTTGTCGGGACTCCTACAGGAGCCGGACTTCGCCTTTAACTTTAATTGCAAGAAGACTCCGCCCGGACTCCTACGGGAGCCGGGCTTCCTCCTCGACTCCAACGGCTGCAAACAGACTTCGTCTGGACTCCTACGGGAGCCGGACTCTGCCAACAACTTCAACTGCAGGTAGACCTCGCCCAAACTCTTACGGATACCGGACCTTACTACCGACTCCAATCGAACTTCGGCCGATAAGTCTGGACCCCCTGACAGGCCACAGTAACGGCCACGATTCTGCCCCACCCCCTGTGGCGGGCCCTACGCGGCTCCATTACTCCCTGGCAGGCCACAGTGACGGACAACACTGCTCCACTCCCTGCGACAGATCCTACGCAGCTCCATCACTCCCTGACAGGCCGCAGTAACGGTCACAGTACTACTCCACTCCCTACGACGGGTCTCGCACAGCTCCACTACTCCCTGGTAGGCCACAATAACGGCCACGATCCTGCTCCACTTTCTGCGATGGATACCGCGCGATTCTCCCATCCGCTGGCAAATCGCGATAACAGACGCCGCTCCACTCCCTGCGGCAGACTCCACGTGGCACACCCCGGTGATAGCCACGGGTCCACTCCACTACTCTTCGCAGCAAACTCCGCCTGACCCTGGGCAGCCCACTGCCAGACAGTTACAGATGTCGCCATCAGGCTACTGCCCCCTCCGCCTATAAAAGGGGGGCTCCAGATACGTTATTAAATAAGCTTTCATCTTTCATCTAAAAACTCTGCTAAATTCTCCGTTCGAGCACTCCATTCTTGTTGAGGCAGAGAACTGACTTGAGCATCGGAGGGTCTTGTCGGAGCAACCCCACCTCCGGTTTAGACTTCCTTTGCAGGTCCCGACGGCGACCGCGACTTCCCCGACTCTAGCTTCTCCGGCGCAAGCGGATTTTTGCACCAACAGGATTGGCGCTAGAGGAAGGGCATGTGCCTTCGCAGCACCCTTGTTCTTAAAGGAGCGCTCAACGGATCCACCTCCGGTCATCTTATCCGGCACCCACTCCTCCTTTCGCACAACTACCTCCGGTTATGGTCGCCGACAAGGAGCGGCCGGACGATCGGCCTCTATCGGATCCCGTCAACACCATTTCGGGGGGATCCCAGCGGGAGGCAACCAACATACCAGCTGTATCCCCCAAGCGGTAAAAAGTTGAAGAACCCATAACCTTTATCGAAGAAGACACCCAGGGAGTCCAATTCCCTCATAACGATGCGGTCGTAGTTTCTTTGAATATAGCAAATTACGACGTCCGTCGCATTCTTGTCGACAACGAAAGTTCGGCCGATATCTTGTTCTACGATGCCTTTTCAAGAATGTCTGCTCTTAGCGATCATCTGAGGCCGATTTGCTCCCCCCTGGTGGGGTTTACCGGTGATGCCATTCCGACGGAAGGAATGATAGCTTTGATTGTGACCGCGGGTCAATATCCAAAGCAATCCAGGGCTCTGGTGAATTTCTTGGTGATGAAGGCGCCGTCCGCCTACAATGCAATCCTTGGCCGACCCGGCCTCAATGCCCTCCGAGCTGTCGTTTCGACCTACCATTTGAAGTTGAAGTTCCCCACCAACCAGGAGATCGGAGAGGTCCGGGGAGACCAGGCCCTGGCCAAACACTGCTACAACATCGCTTTGCAAAGAAGCGATCAGGCTGACCCCTGTCCCGTCGATGGACTAGATGCTCGCGATGACCTCACCGAAGAAAGGGACGGCCCAATCAAAGATCTGGTACCAATCCCTTTGAATGATGGGAACGCGGAGCATGTGGCGCTAATCGGCTCCAACCTGGGGGAGGAGGTGCAGACGCGTCTTATTGACTTTCTACGGAGGAATGCGGACGTTTTCGCTTGGGTTCCAGCAGACATACCGGGGATTGACACAGAAGTCATGGAGCATCATCTGGCCGTCGATCCAAAGCATTGACCGACGAAAGAAAAAACCTGGAGTCATGCCCCGGAGAGGCAGAAGGCGATAGCCGAGGAAGTGGATAAGCTCCTCAAGGCCGGATTCATTAAGGAAGTCAATTATCCTGATTGGATTTCCAATATTGTTCTGGTCAAAAAAGCAAACGACAAGTGGAGGATGTGCATAGACTTCAAAAAATTGAATAAGGCTTGTCCAAAGGACAGCTACCCCCTTCCCATAATCGACCAACTGGTGGACGCGACCTCAGGCCATGAGCTCCTCACCTTTATGGACGCGCTCTCCGGCTATAATCAAATTAGAATGGCATCTGAAGATGAAGAAAAGACAGCTTTCATCACTAATCGCAGCCTCTACTGTTACAGGATCATGCCTTTCGGTCTCAAGAATGCGGGCGCAACCTACCAACGGTTGGTGAACAAAATCTTTAAAGAGCAGATCGACCGAAACATGGAGGTCTATGTGGACGATATGCTCGTAAAAAGCAAGTCTTCCAGAAATCATGTCGCCGACCTCGAGGAGACCTTTGACGCTCTCCGAAAGTATAAAATGAAGCTGAACCCAACTAAATGCACTTTCGGAGTAACTTCAGGGAAGTTCCTAGGCTTCATGGTATCGGGGCGCGGGATTGAGGCCAATCCAGAGAAAATTCGTGCCATCCAGGAGATGACCGCCCCAAAGTCGATCAAAGAGGTTCAGCGCCTCACAGGGAGGATAGCGACTCTTAATCGCTTCGTCGCAAGGTCGGTCGAATGGTGCTTGCCCTTCTTTCAAACCCTCAAGCAGCCGAAGAACTTCTGCTGGACCTCTGAGTGCCAACAGGCATTCGATGAGTTAAGGAGTTACCTTAGCTCACCCCCGCTGTTGGCAAAGCCTGAACCTGGGGAGGAACTGTTTTTATATCTAGCGGTCTCTCCCATGGCCCTCGCGGCCGTCCTTATCAAAGAAGAAGCGAAAGTCCAGCGACCAGTCTACTACATTAGCCGCACGCTGAGGGACACCGAGACCAGGTACACCAAATTAGAAAAACTGACCTACGCCTTGTTGATTGCAGCTCGGAGGCTCCGACCCTACTTTCAAGGGCACACCGTGACGCTGCTCACCGATCAACCGATCAAGGCGGTTTTACACCGGGCTGACACCTCCGGAAGAATGGCAAAATGGGCAATCGAGCTCACAAAATTCGACATCAACTACAGACCCAGACCAGCAGTAAAGGCCAAAATACTGGCAGATTTCATAGTAGAGTGCACCATCCCAGAGGAGGTCGAACCTGAGCAAAGCAAAGTTGACGACCTGAAGTCTCAACCGAACTACCCCAACGAAGAGGCCAATCCCTCCGATCGCTTTTGGACCCTCTATGTGGACGGATCTTCCAACATGTCGGGCGCAGGTGCAGGCCTGATCTTGTTCAGTCCGGAGGGAGTCATAGCTGAGTACGCTCTGCGTTTCGAGTTCCCCGCAACAAATAATGGAGCGGAATATGAAGCTCTGATCGCAGGACTAAGGATCGTCAGAGAGCTGAAAATAAGTCAGCTCCGGGTGCACAGTGACTCTCAACTGGTGGTGGGGCAAGTCAGTGGGAGTTATGAAGCGCAGGAGGATAGTATGGTCAGATACCTTGAGAAGGTAAAGGAGCTCACCCCCGCCTTCAGCAGCTTCAACATTAGATAGATTCCCAGGCTGGAGAATACTAGGGCCGATCTTCTCTCTAGGCTGGCGACATCGGCTCCGGCCGAATTGCCCAGAGGCATCCTCTTCGAAGTTCTAAAACACCCGAGTGCAGAAGAATCGCGGCCCGTAATGGAGATCGACCACGAGCCCAGCTGGGTCGACCCGCTGATAACCTATCTTAAGGATGGAGTTCTCCCCCAAGATGCGAAGGAGGCTAGGAAGCTCCGAAATCAAGCCTCCCGGTACATCCTTTATGAGGGCAAATTGTATAAAAGATCATACTCCTTGCCCCTCTTGAAATGTCTCTGGCCCTCGGAAGCTGACTATGCCTTGTGGGAAGTACACGAGGAGATTTGCGGAAATCATTTGGGGGCTAGATCTTTATCCCACATGCTGCTCCGCCAGGGATATTACTGACCAACGATGCATCGTGATTCGATTGAATATGTCAAAAAGTGTGATCGATGCCAGAGGTACGCCAACATCCAGAGGCAGCCCACCACCGAACTCACACCCTTGAGTGCCCCATGGCCTTTTGCACAATGGGGGATGGATATCCTTGGCCCTTTTCCCATGGCATCTGGGCAAAGGAAGTTCTTCCTCGTAGCGATCGACTACTTCACCAAATGGGTTGAAGCCGAACCACTAGCAAAGATCACGGAAGCAAAAGTTCAAGATTTCGTCTGGAAATCGATCGTGTGTAGGTTCGGTCTGCCTAGAACCCTAATCACTGATAATGGACGATAATTTATGGGAGCGAAATTCGCCGAATTCTGTGAAGATCTAAATATCTCCCACAACTTCACATCAGTAGCCCATCCCCAGGCGAACGGCGAAGCTGAGGTGACCAACAGAACCCTTTTGCAGGAGATTAAGATAAGGCTTGAAAAAGCAAAGGAAACTTGGGCGGACGAGCTTTATCATGTGCTATGGGCGTATCGAACTACCCAGAGGTTACCTACGGGGGAGACCCCCTTTGCTTTAGCCTTCGGTACGGAAGCCGTCATCCCAATCGAGCTTAAACTCCCATCGGCACGAGTTGTGGCATTCGACGAGCATCAAAATTCACAAAGTCTTAGAGCCAACCTCGACCTGCTGAAAGAAAGACGGAAGATCGCTCAGGTTCGAATGGCAGCCTACAGACAGAAAGTTGCTCGATATTACAACGCCCGAGTCAAGAACAAAGCCTTTAAAGCAGGAGATCTAGTACTTCGATGAGCTGCTGTCTCGCAACCTCAGGACCGGGGGAAACTCGCCCCAAACTGGGAAGGACCGTATGAAGTCAAAGAAGTAGTCCGACCAGGAACTTATTATCTTAAGGAACTCGGAGGAGCCGACCTCCCGCGATCGTGGAACTCGAAAAACTTACGGGTGTACTACCAATAACTTCATTTTAATTGAAAGTTGCATACCTGCATGTCTTTAAACAATTCGCACAAACTGTGTCAGAAGCGAAAGGGAAACGTCATCCCGACAAAGTCGAAGGTCCGGTTCCATTTAGACCGGATGGGGGGAGAGGCCCTACAACGCCCATATGAGCCCCCACAGCCCTGTTAGGGACAGGAGGAGAACCTCACCCTAACTTGAGCAAAGTCGAAGGCCCGGTTTCATTTAGACCGGATGGGGGGAGAGGCCCTACAACGCCCATATGAGCCCCCACAGTCCTGTTAGGGACAGGAGGAGAACCTCGTCCTAACTTGAGCAAAGTCGAAGGCCCGGTTCCATTTAGACCGGATGGGGGGAGAGGCCCTACAACGTCCATACGAGCCCCCACAGCCCTGTTAGGGACAGGAGGAGAACCTCGCCCTAACTTGAGCAAAGTCGAAGGCCCGGTTCCATTTAGATCGGATGGGGGGAGAGGCCTTACAACGCCCATATGAGCCCCCACAGCCCTATTAGGGACAGGAGGAGAACCTTGCCCTAACTTGAGCAAAGTTGAAGGCCCGATTCCATTTAGATCGGAGGGAGACTGGTGTTGGGTATAAAATACCCACAGCCGAAGTCCTCAGTAGAATCTGCTCAAGTAGACTCCGCCCGGACTCCTACGGGAGCCGGGCTCCGTCCTCAACATCAGCTGCCGGTAAGCCTTGTCCGGACTCCTACGGGAGCCGGACTTCGCCTTTAACTTTAATTGCAGGAAGACTCCGCCCGGACTCCTACGGGAGTCGGGCTTCGTCCTCGACTCCAACGGCTGCAGACAGACTTCGTCCGGACTCCCACAGGAGCCAGACTCCGCCAGCAACTTCAACCGCAAGTAGACTCCGCCCGGACTCCTACGGGAGCCGGGCTCCATCCTCAACATCAGCTGCCGGTAAGCCTTGTCCGGACTCCTACGGGAGCCGGACTTTGCCTTTAACTTTAATTGCAGGAAGACTCCGCCCGGACTCCTACGGGAGCCGGGCTTCATCCTCGACTCCAACGACTGCAGACAGACTTCGTCCGAGCTCCCACAGGAGCCGGACTCCGCCAGCAACTTCAACCGCAAGTAGACTCCGCCCGGACTCCTACGGGAGCCGGGCTCCATCCTCAACATCAGCTGCCGGTAAGCCTTATCCGGACTCCTACGGGAGCCAGACTTCGCCTTTAACTTTAATTGCAGGAAGACTCCGCCCGGACTCCTACGGGAGTCGGACTTCATCCTCGACTCCAACGGCTGCAGACAGACTTCGTCCGGACTCCCACGGGAGCCGGACTCCGCCAGCAACTTCAACCGCAAGTAGACTCCGCCCGGACTCCTATGGGAGTCGGGCTCCGTCCTCAACATCAGCTACCGGTAAGCCTTGTCCGAACTCCTACGGGAGCCGGACTTCGCCTTGACTTCAGCGAAGAAAAACTCCGAGCGAAAAGGAAAAAGGAAGGCAACGGACTATGACAGCTACGATTGGAAAATGGACAGCGATCGAGGTACAGAAAACTCTGTCACCGCAAGGACTGGGGCTCCCACAGGGAGTCCCAGCTTTTGAGGAAGTTTTCAACACAAAACAGGATAACCTACTTAAGGTGACAGAAGCTCGGATCCCCGAACTCAAGCCCTAGGAGGGACCCCAGGCCCGATTGGCCCCAAGCAAGCCTGCAGCCATTGACAGAAAAATGACAACCAGGTATCTTCGAACGGCGTAAAAGTCGAAAAAGAGCTCGGCAAATAACAATCCAACACGAATAAAAGAGATCGTCAATGACCTTGGGACGACGTGAAAAAGAAAAGAAGAAAAGAAGGAAGAGAGAAGAAAGAAGAATAAAGAAGTTCGACAGACGACTACTCGATACAAGATGCAGACGAGGTGACAAAATCTCCTTTTCATTTTTCAACTGACAGGATGTACATTACAAGACCCGGTGGGCCAGAAAAAAAAAATGCATACATCATTGCAAGTCTCGCGAACACGGTTTGGAAAGGATGCACCGGAGGCTGCTTCAAGCTGCAAACTTCTCTTCCCATTTCTGTCCTTCCCAGCCGCGTCGTCCAGTACGTGTGATGGGCTCATCAGCTTTCGCCCCGCCTTGTTTCGCTCCACCTCCGAAGTCCCAACCTCAGGGGGAAAAGGATGGGATAGATTCCCATGGACGGTAAGGGCAACGGCAGCGGCGACGAAGACCTGTTTTAAGAAGAACCGGAGTCACCTTGGGGGCAACGGTGGCGCCAGAAATATGCGTCATCACCGAATACTCCGTGGTAGCCGCCGTCCAAAACGCTCCGGCAAGGTCGGCATGCACTACTTCCACCGCCTCCGCAACAAGTTTTACTGCCCCACCGTCGACGTCGACCGCTTCTGGTCCCTCGGCCCCGACGGCATCAAGGATCCCGCCTCAGCTTGTGACGACAGCTCTGCCCTCTTGACCGGTATCACCCCATCTTGCTACTCCGAAATCCTCGGGCAGAATACCTTTACCGACGGCCCCCGTTATTAAACCTCTGTTGTTGAAGGAATTCTTCCTTATGCCCCCTTTGAAACGACGGGGATCCTCAACGGCCACCTGATGACCGACGAACTCACCGGCCGCTGTTCTCCTCCTCGCCTTCCTCCAGGCCCTATACATCCCTTCGAGGATGGCCTCCGGAGTGGAGGGCATGACGTGGGAACCCCATGGAGAAGAATCGAGGGGCTGAAGACAGCGAGGGCTGGTGCGGAGGAAGTGGCTGAGTAGTTGGGCTCTTAGACGAAAGAAAGATGCTGTCCTTTCGGCAGGATGGAGCCCCGAAGGAAGAGTAGGGGGTTTAAATAGCTAGCGGATCTTAGCACAGTTATGGCGGCGTGTGTCCCTAGGCCAACTGGTGCATGCCACATGTCCCACGTGTCCCACTCGCCGCTATCGAGGATTGACTGTTTCGCAAATTTCTGTAGTGCAACGCTTGGGATCACGTTTCGGCGGAAGTTCCGAAAAGACTCTTCAGGTCGCCCCGATCCGAAAAGACTCCAGCACGCGCATATTTAATGCCAAAATATCTGGGGGCGGCAGTGCACAGGATTCGAGGGGACGATTTCGGCTGTGTCCATCTCTCTCTGTACTTCTTTCGTTCGAAATTCAAACTCGGAAGTAGGGGGACTGGTGTTGGGTATAAAATTTCCACAGTCGAAGTCCTCAGCAGAATCTGCTCAAGTAGACTCCGCCCGGACTCCTATGGGAGCCGGGCTCCGTCCTCAACATCAGCTGCCGGTAAGCCTTGTCCGGACTCCTACGGGAGCCGGACTTCGCCTTTAACTTTAATTGCAGGAAGACTCCGCCCTGACTCCTACGGGAGTCGGGCTTCGTCCTCGACTCCAACGGCTGCAGACAGACTTCGTCCGGACTCCCACGGGAGCCGGACTCCGCCAGCAACTTCAACCGCTAGTAGACTCCGCCCGGACTCCTACGGGAGCCGGGCTCTGTCCTCAACATCAGCTGCCGGTAAGCCTTATCCGGACTCCTACGGGAGCTGGACTTCGCCTTTAACTTTAATTGCAGGAAGACTCTGCCCGAACTCCTACGGGAGCCGGGCTTCGTCCTCGACTCCAATGGCTGCAGACAGACTTCGTCCGGACTCCCACGGGAGCCGGACTCCGCCAGCAACTTCAACCGCAAGTAGACTCCGCCCGGACTCCTACGGGAGCCGGGCTCCGTCCTCAACATCAGCTGCCGGTAAGCCTTGTCCGGACTCCTACGGGAGCTGGACTTCGCCTTTAACTTTAATTGCAGGAAGACTCCGCCCGGACTCCTACGGGAGCCGGGCTTCGTCCTCGACTCCAACGGCTGCAGACAGACTTCGTCCGGACTCCCATGGAAACCAGACTCCGCCAGCAACTTCAACCGCAAGTAGACTCCGCCCGGACTCCTGTGGGAGCCGGGCTCCGTCCTCAACATCAGCTGCCGGTAAGCCTTGTCCGGACTCCTACAGGAGCCGGACTTCGCCTTTAACTTTAATTGCAAGAAGACTCCGCCCGAACTCCTACGGGAGCCGGGCTTCGTCCTCGACTCCAACGGCTGCAGACAGACTTCGTCCGGACTCCTACGGGAGCCGGACTCCGCCAACAACTTCAACTGCAGGTAGACCTCGCCCAAACTCCTACGGATATCGGACCTCACTACCGACTCCAATCGAACTTCGACCGACAAGTCTGGACCCCCTGGCAGGCCACAGTAACGGCCACAATTCTGCCCCACCCCCTGCGGCGGGCCCTACGCGGCTCCATTACTCTCTGGCAGGCCACAGTGACGGACAACACTGCTCCACTCCCTGCGGCGGATCCTACGCAGCTCCATCACTCCCTGACAGGCCGTAGTAACGGTCACAGTACTACTCCACTCCCTACGACGGGTCTCGCACAGCTCCACTACTCCCTGGCAGGCCACAATAACGGCCACGATCTTGCTCCACTTCCTGCGACGGATACCGCGCGATTCTCCCATCCGCTGGCAAATCGCGATAACAGACGCCGCTCCACTCTCCGCGGCAGACTCCACGTGGCACACCCCGGTGATAGCCACGGGTCCACTCCACTACTCTTCGCAGCAAACTCCGTCTGACCCTGGACAGCCCACTGTCAGACGGTTACAGATGTCGCCATCAGGCTACTGCCCCCTCCACCTATAAAAGGGGGGCTCCAGATACGTTATTAAATAAGCTTTCATCTTTCATCTAAAAACTCTGCTAAATTCTCCGTTCGAGCACTCCATTCTTGTTGAGGCAGAGAACTGACTTGAGCGTCGGAGGGTCTTGCCAGAGCAACCCCACCTCCGGTTTAGACTTCCTTTGCAGGTCCCGACGGCGACCGCGACTTCCCCGACTCCAGCTTCTCCGGCACAAGCGAATTTTTGCACCAACATTTTCAAATAAAAAATGCTATGCTATCCAAACCTGTTACACATATACATACATATTCTGAAACAATCTGTTGATAGAAAATTATTCTCTATTTTCTTGCTTGCATACACGTACATATGCTGTAGAATAATAGATGTCTAACTTTCTTCTAAAGTAAATTCTTTTATAGCAAAATATAGTGAGAAAATATCAAAATTAGATGAAAAATCACTCACCTCAGGATAGCTACTATACCATCTTGATGCTTAACTCTCCCCAAGCACCCCCTCGAGAGTCTTTTTCCTCTCTTATAATATTAGTAAACACTGATAAATACGATACTATATGATGCATGAACAAGACTTATGCATATTTTGCTTTTAGGCTGATTCTTTAGCTCTTCCAATCTTTATTTTTATTCTATTCTATTTTGTCTTGTTTAGGGTTAGTTAAACCTCAACTTATAATCAAAAATTTTCAGCAATTCAACTATATTTTATTTTCACAAGTTGTCTTAAATTTAGCCAACATAAATTTCAATCTATTTGCTGAAATAATTCAGACTGATTTCAATGAATTTTGGTAGCAGCAAATTACCCTCACATTCTAGATTAAATCCATAATTTGGTTCGTCAAAATATCAAATCTGATAATAATTATTCAATATTCAATTTAAATCTAGTTTAGGGATTGAAATCCTTATCTTAAGTGGTTAAAATTCTACTAAGATCATCGCATGTTCTTTTCTTTTTCACAATCAGCAATTTCAGTAACTTTTCCTCTTTTAAATCAAAATCTCTATTTTCAACTGAATTCTCCTTGAGTTCTAACTAAAAATATCACCTTCTCTAGCTTCTCTCCCTCTCTATTTTTTTTAGTTTTAACTAAAGACTGAAACAACAGCAAAGAAGAAACCGATGGACAAGATTTGGAATACAATTAAAATAAGAAGCAGCTTGACACCTAACTTGCCACTTATCAACCCCATAAAAATCCATAATTAATGCACTAGCTGGTGTGTAATCAGAAGAAATTTTAGTCTTTTTCTTTATATAATATGCCTTCGGAGTTGTTCCTTTAAGATCTCCTTTGAAATAAGAACTTTAGGACCTCTGAGACCCATCTATTTTTGCTGTCATCCTACAGTCGAGCCGGCTGGCCTAGATTTTGAGTCGGCTCACCACACACTGCTGTAAATATACATGTATATACTAATTCATATAATTCCAATCTAATTTAATTTTTTAATTTCTTCTTTGATTAAATATTCATTTTAATTCAATTCAACTCTAATTAATTTTTGCACCTTCAGTTCTGCATATGCTATAGATCTTCTCATCAATCCAAAGCTGATTTTTTCTTCAATTTACTCAACAAATTCTATCATAATAATACTATGCACTCTGATATTTTCACTATTTCTTCATGCTCTTAAGGTTGCAATGCTATGATACAATTTTGCATCCTTTCCTCTCTACTATTTAAGTTTAACTTTTCACATTCACTAAGCAATTCTCGAAAAAAAAATTTCTCTAATATTCACTACTCCTCTTACTTTAAATTTCATAAATTTATATCATAAAATCTATCATATATATCATCTAAAATATCTTTACAAATATCAGCTCATTCTATGCTCAAAAACCATCAAAATTTAACTTCAATGTTACTATTATTGATCTAATTCCTCAATCATTTTTTTTCTTAATTAACAGCTAGATTTATATTTCATTAATACTAATCAATTAATATTCAAATACTCAAATATATCATGAATGAAATGCTATATCAAATATATAAATGAATACTTCATACGAATTCAAGTTCCGAATGTCACAAATCACAACATTCTTGAATCGAGGTGTTACAGATGGTCTCTATCCATCGTTTGGTTCAAAAAATTTTAGAGAGAATGGATGAAAAAGATAGATTGCCCATCCACACAGACCCATAAATCTACATCCTTCTAATTTGGAAGGATGTATAGAGGATGGATGGGATTTGTGAGGAATAAATTATCATAATGATAAAATTATCCCTTATAAATTATATTAATAGGTATAATTAATTAGTAAATTATTTTTTTATAATTAATTTATAAAATTATTTATTAAAAAATTAAATTAAAATTAAATATCTATATTTTTATATAATTATAAATTATATAAAATTTAAGCATTATATTATCTTATTTTTTAATATAATAAATATTATAAATAGATAATAATAATACTTTTTTATCAAAGGACAGTTTAGTAAAAATATCATTTATTCTTTCTTCCATTCTTTCTATACCAAATAGAGGAGAAAATTATTCTTATCCATCCTTCTATATTTTCTAAACAGAAAGATTTTTTTCTCTCATCTATCCTTCCTTTTCATCTATCCTTCTTTCAATCCATCCTCCATACTAAACAGAGCATAAGTACCTTCAATTGAAGGATGAGATCGAAGCCCTTATCTACCAAAATTATCTCGACAAATTATTCGAGGGCGGTAGGATCGAGCTCCTGAGGAGTAGCCCCACTACCAGCCCAATGAAGATAACCACAACTGCCCGATGGCTGGCATCATCAATGTTCTGACTCTTCGAGGCTCAGAATGCCAAGGACTTCTGAATGAACTATCAATAAGACTTATAATTATTTACTTTTATTAACCAAATTATTCTTCTTCAAATCTTATATAGATTTTGCACAAGACGAACAATGACAAAGAAATATTTTGTTCAAAAAAAAAAGCTTAGCACAAGGTGATTCTAGTCAAATGAAGTTCATTGCAGTAAAAGAAAGAAAAATACAAGCTTGACCATCAATTAAGCCATACATCGGGTTGATGCGATGAATGACAGGACTCGATAATACCAGCTCCATGGCCTATGAAGATACGCTTGCCTTCATGTTGCACCTCTTCTAGGGATCGGGAGACCATGCCTGTGGGGAGTAGGATCGCTCTCTAAAAGGGACTAAGACCCTTCTATACAAGTAAGATTCTAAAACAACCTCCAACTACTGCCACCGCAACTCAACGGGCAAAGAGGCAGACTTTTCCAATACCTCCCATTCCGAGCAATGCCGCCTACCAACATGGTCCTTTGAGATGAGCTCTGGCTAGGTGAAGTTATGGGAGAGCCCCATCGAAAGGAGGTGAGCAGCGACAACCCCATGGCATTAAGGAAGGTGACTTTATGGAGGGCAACTGAATGGTTCTCGCCCCAAGTGGATGAAGCCCTATTTATAGAGGAACCACGCCTAACCACCTTCAAGTGCTCCCCTTGACCGCAAGACGTGTGTTGCCAAAAAGAAAGTCTCGAAGACCACATCTCTCGAAAGTCAAGGCCTTAGTCGCAGTCTTCAACAAGCCATCGTTATCGGAGTACCAAGCATTAAATACCTAGGGAATACTATCCTTCAATGCATGCCCCTCCAGAGATATCTCGGCCTCAGCTGAGACCTCTACAAAAAGTGCTCAATATGGTGCAGAACACAATTATGGGATATTCAAATGCTTGTCTGAACCCCAATGACTGGATCAGCAGACCAATCCCTCAGAGATATTTCGGGCCCTACTAAGACTTCTGAATATCAGTCGGCAAGGCACCGATGATGGGAAGATATCCTGACCCAAGTTAGAACCTTCTACAAAAATCTTGAAAATGATCCAATAGTAAGGACTGAGGTCAATAAACCAATAAAAATGACTCGATAAGCAGATAGTCGAGTCAATTCGGAAAAGACCTCGGGAGTCTTCATCGGCCAAATTGAGACCTCTATGGAGGGAATAAGGGGATTGACCCTCTGGAGACTCCTTGCAGCCATCTGGCATGCTTCATGAGAGTTGAGTAGAAGTCTGAATACAACCATGAGATATTCGAATCTTGTCTGAACCCTGTCGATTGGATCGATGGACTGATCCCTTGAAGGTATCTCGACCCCGATTGAGATCTTTGAATACTAGCCGGTAAGATACCGGTGATAGAAAGATATCTTGATCCAAGTTAGAACCTTCCACAAAAATCTTGAAAATGATTCAATGATAAGGATCGAGGACAAATAGACCAACAGAAATGACCCAACAAGCAAATAGCCGAGGAGCCAGTTCAAAAAGATCTCAGGAGTGTTTATCGGGCAAATTGAAACCTCTATGGAGCGGAATCCAAGTACCTTGATGATTTTTTCGATGGTAAAGATCGAACATAATGTGAAGTCCATTACTTGGCAATCACACAGACGTGTGATGTTAGAAGGTTTCAGCAAGATATGTTCGCTAAATAAAGAGTCGGAAGGCATCCAAGAAAAAAAAAGGGGAGAGGTATGCATGACAAAAAAAAATATCTTTGAATTTAAATTTTTATTACATAACTAGTGCACACGAAGGCACCGAAGACACAGGTAAACATCAGAGGATGAAGACCTAATCCTCATTTGAGAAAAATGCCCCCACTTCTTTATTGTTGTTATCGGGGCGGACGTGCCTAAGGTCCAACCTCGGTGCTATGCACCCTATGCAGGCCTTGTAGTGCTCGAAGCCTCAGATGAAGGCAGCAACGGAGGTATTAGCCAGCTCTTCTTTGAACTCCATCGAAGCCTTATACTCCGCTATATAGTGAAGTTTGGACTCGGCAAATGCCTCTAGCACCATCCCCAGGTGACCTACTCCCCCCACAAGAAGAGGGGGTGAGGTATAGCCAACAGTGGAAGATTCGGGTTGGATATTCTTCGCCTTCTTAGATGAAGATTCTCCATATGGGGTGACCGTCTTCTTTTTCACAGCCCCCCTCACAGATGATGGTGATGGCTTCATAGCTGCAAGACAACAATAAAGAAGAAAAATATCCTTTGACAGGTGAACTCGGTGATAAGGCCTATTTATACAAGTCCAAGGCGATATGTGCCTGATTGCCAAGCAATCAGGTCATGCCACTTGGCCAACCTTAAAATGGCTAATATTGCGGCGCTTGACTGTATCCTTATCCATCCAAAATCTCGAGGAATAATTCATAAGGATGCTTCAAAATTCATGGGGACCTGCCACATGGTGAATGGGAATAGGCTTAAGGATGGTTTTTGGGCTTATCCTGTCGAAAATATCCCTCCTATATTAAAGACGGCTAAAGTCACAAAATGCTATATAGATGAGTACAGAGAGCGCTTGATGAGCAGTTTGGCAAGCCAATTCTTTGAAGTTATCTTGGCTCTAACTAATGCCTCCATGACGTCAGCGATTTTGGGGACATCCTGACTGAATTAGGACCCCCAAGGTTGAGCTCCTGGGGATGCTTTCAAAGAGGACCTCAAAAAATATCCAAATATACTACTAAAGCGGCTCGATGAATCAAAGCCCGAACTCCCAAAGTAGCATGGCAATTCATGAAGGGATCAGATGGCTTGGACCCATCCGCTCAGTCCAGCTCTACCTCCTCAATCTACTACTTTCTCCATCCGAAGCCATCATTTCAAATTCGAAATTGGGGGGAAGTGTTATGGGATCACACCAACTCAGCCGTGGATCTCGAAACTCATCCCCTAATTCTGGGGTGGCAGAGATGCAAAGATAACAATGGGTCCATTATGAGAAGCCAGGGTGAAATGATCGCACTGGCCCAGGCTAACCGACCCCCAGGTCGGGACTTCGCCAATCACCAAAAATGAGGTTCCATGGTCCGTGTCGACATGAATTCTAGTATGGGTAAAATTTTGGATTCCGACCCAAAGATAGACAAACTATGGTCATGGCCAATCTACGCATCAGTTGCTGACCTTCACATCGACCGCTGACCTATAGACAGATCCCGACTTCTCGTCGGCACCTTTGCCACAAACCCTCACTCGAGCCCCGACCCCAGAGTCGGCCGATCTTCACATCAAATTGTCGACTTATACTCGACATCTCACTCGTTGTCAGAGCGTCATTCGGATGTCGGACACTGATCCAGGAAGGACCCCAACCCAAATGTCCCCTCCGACCCATGTCAGTCATCATATTTGAAAAGTCTGATAGGAGACCCTAAGCAGTCCCATCAAATAACATCACTCAATGTCACATCACTCCGCTCGTGATTATGGCTAGCTGTGCATCAAATTAAGTCCCATCAAATCATACCATCCCTGAGAATAGTTGGCTGCATGCCGAATAAGGTGACATTAACTACCAGAGAACCAAGTCGAACATCTTGAAATGATACATCCAGAAAAATGGGGATGGCCTCCTGCAACTTTCCCCTCTTACGACTCCCATTTCTATAAATAAAGGCAAACAAGAGACTCTTTAGGTATGCAAACTTTCACGCATGCTCTTTTCCATCAGTTTTAGATTTTTGACTTGAGCATTGGACGGTTTCCATCGGAACCACCTCCGACCGTGGATTTATTTTGCAGGTCCGGACGCTATCATCTTCGCTGGACTCCACCGCACTCCAACAATTTCGGCCTAAGCTGAGAATCTACAGCAATAGAGGGATAAGAGTAGCCTAGTCAATGCTACTTATCGTCTTATCTTGGATTAAAATTATTTTCGATTATAGTGAAATAATTTAATTCCAACAAAAGGGGAGAGAACTATTCTTTCTATCTCTTAATTCCTTTCTCCATCATTTCTCACTAATTTCAATTTCCGCTCCTAATTTCCTGCCAAACAGTAATTAATTCTTAAATTAAAGATAAAAGACTTTGGGTGGATAGGTGAGGTTAGGGATAACCGATTTCTATCTAGTAAACAAACTCAGCAGTTGTGGGACTTACATTTTTTTTTTTTTTGGCAAGAGTGGGACTTGTTGAGATTTGAAGCTGCTGAAGAAAGCCACTTCTTCCGCATATAGTTTTCTATCTAGCATACAAATATACATACAACGTACTTGTATGTATGTACATGCATTTGTGTATACGTATCTATCTATACATATATGTATGTTTGTATGTTAAAGTAGCTGATGAGATTCCAAATTCCACACCAAACCCGCAGAGGGCATTTTTTTTTTTTTTTTTTTTCCGTTTCGTTTCTTGCTTTTGCTTCTAAGCTCGAGCATTGAGAAAGGGAAACGGTGATGTAACATTTGTAAATTTTTTCGTTCAATTACATCGAAGGAGCCACCCCATATTCCCCACTAGTGTTGGGTTTGGCGGTCGGTAGCTGTGGATAAAATTATATAAATGAATCTGCTGTCAGTATCCTGTGTTCAAGTGGACTCGGAATAGAACCAATGTCAGTCGTCACGAATGTGAGCCTGTTCATATTGAAGTTATCTAACCCATGGCCTCTTTCACACCATGTGGGCTCATGAAGTCTGGACATATTAGCATGACATATGTTAATTTAAATGTTCGATTAGATGTCAGAACTTAATTAAATTTTCAATTAGATAGATATCAGAACTCAATGCCTCATAAAATATTGATCTATCATCAACAGACCAATACACTCGCAAATAACCCTCCGAAGTCGTGTTCTTTTGGCTTTTTCGTCTTGACATTTTGAAGTTATTCAGAAAGTCATGCCCGAAACCATATTTTCTTTATGTACCAAAAAAAAAAAAGGTCATGCTCAAAATATTCTTTTGTCGGTGAATCTGTTACCGGTCACATTCGTTGCTAATAATAAAGAGTGTGCATCTCATTTTCCCACACCAGATCCTGTGTAACCATGTCAGGGATCACTGGTCTTTTATTTGCTCGAAAATACTCATGAACAATAAAATTATATCTTGCACCACATGCACCATATGACCATGCACCATGCTAGTCTTATTCCCACAAGCTCCTTTCTTTTTGTGCTAGGATGAGTGATTCATATAATCTTGATATAAATACATTCACGAAGATCAGAAAGTAAAATGTCTTAGATGCTCCCAGAGTAGAGTCAAAAATAGTTTACAGCATCTATCTGGAGTGCTTAGCAACGAATAAAAATAATTTTGATATGAATACATTAAAAAAGATCAGAAAGTAAAATGTCTTAGATGCTCCCAGAGTAGAGTCAAAAATAGTTCACAGCATCTATTTGGAGTGCTTAGCAATGAATGAAACTATCCAATCTATTGTCCCATTTGTCTTTCAATAAATGTACATCACAATAAAAGTAGTGCACTCTCTTGTTAGATACTAGATATCCTGTAAGAGGAGTGATTGCTAGTCCTCCTATCTTGACTCTGCACCCATTCAATCACAATAGAAAAATTGCCCTTCAAGAAGATATGGAGTTAGCTCTTAAACATGCTAAGCATAAAGGATGCCCTCCCAAGCAGCCTTTAACTCCACCCCTAAAGCCAATGTACGTGAGATCGGACTTTCTTGTGCAGCTAGAAGTCTCGAGTTCATGTCTCTAATCACAAATCCCAATCCATCTTTGCTGCCTCTCTCAATTATGCTATCATCAAAGTTGACTTTGAGGAAACTCGGAAGTGGAAACTCTCAGATGAAAAAGATCACTATATGAATAGTTAGGGACTTCCACATATCCTAAGCTATTAAAGGCTCTCTAGGGCATGAAAATGGGCAATTTTCATGATTTGAATCAAAGCTCTCTCCACTATAAACCTTGACGTCTAATAGGGCTGGAACTAAGTCGGGCTATATCTCTACTTGAGCCAGGCCCAGAATAAATTTTTGGACTTCAGGTTGGGCTTAGGCCCGATTTTTTAGAGAAAAAACTGACCCGAGCCCAGGCCTAAGCTTGGCCCGAGTCAAATTGGGCCAACCCGATACCCTCATCATGTCTTTGCTTCACTGACCTCCGTCTCTCCCATGTTGCCTCCACTCATCTCTCCAACACCCTCTCCAACGATGAGCGTCACCGTATTTCCATCAGTCTCTCCCTCCTCCACAATGCTGCCGTCCTCCTCAACCAGCAAACAGACCTAGACAATATGGGCGAAGAGGTGGTGGAACACCGCCTAGGCCTTCTCAACAAGCACCGACGAGGGATGGGCTGAGTTGTGACCGGTGTAGGTGTTCGAAGTGGTGCTGGACCCACAAAGTGGCAGCATGCAGTGGTGGACCTGCATTTCTATGACAGAGGGTAGGGATGACATGGCCTCACCAAATCTTTTCTCCTTACACCGCCGTTCCTTTCTTCAGCTCTTTCGAGTATCGCTCCAAAATGTCACGGCAGAGATGGCCACTGCGAACCACTTTGATCTCCCTGGAGATGCCTAGCAGCAAAAGATCACGGCAAAAGTGAGTGAGGCACAATCTTGGGCCCTCTAAATCACCGGCACCAAGGAAGTCGGAATAGGGCGATTTCGGGCTAATTGACTAAATCAGTTAGCACTAATTAATTAGGCTTGGGCTAACTCAGACTAGGTAATTGGGCTAAATGAATTTGAGTAGGGAGTTGGGCTGGAGCCAGATATTCGGATTACTAATCGAACTGAAATCGAGCTCAAGCCTGGGCCGAGCCAAAGAAATGCCCGAGCCCAGTCCGAAAGACAAACAGACTCTATATTTAGGTCCAAATTCAGTTTGAATTATTTCGGATCTAGCTCGAAGCCTGATTCGAAATCGGTTCGATCCGATAGACCTCAGATCGGTCCGAGCCCAATTCCAGCCCTAACGGCTAACCACTACCATCAAAATTCCAGAAATTCTTAGTCAGTCAAATATGATATGTAATGTAAGCTCTTTTGATGGTTGTCATCCATGACTATAGACTACTAACACTAATTCTCAATTGTATCAGGAACAAATTCACAGGGATCTCTATTCATCATATGCTTCTCTCGATGATTGGCTCATTGAACCGAGATGATCCGAATAGTGTAGTGCATGACCATATTAGTGCATACGATGCACAATATAATTTGCCTATAGAACGTGCCATAGAACACGACAACATCCAAAATGGAAGATCTGCGAGAGATGGCCCCTGAATCACAATCTACTAAACGTTCAATATGTTGCTGGATTGTAAAAGTTGCAAGGGCTTAACTTGGTAGATTAATTATCGGTCAAGTCACACAATCTTAATTGGGCTACATGCTAAGGATAAGATGCATATGGCAAGAAGAACGTCCAACTTAAATACCATTGTAATCCCTTACTTGTCTTTTAATGCATGTTTTGGTGACCAGGAAGGATGTGTCCTCTACTTCTCTATTATGATATTGTTAAGTCGACCAGGTAGATTTCAACCTACATTAAAACCAAAGATAATGGCCTGTGAGTTGGCACGTGGGTATAGACTAATGAATTGACACTGTGATTCCACATGAAAGGTAACAGAAAGAATAAACCCTCGTATCCCTAATCCCACTAGGTCAAAGATGTTGGTGATATTATAAATAGTGGATTGGATGAGAAGAAAAGGGAAGAGGTCTTTATCTTTTAATTAACTGCGGACTTTGTCATTGAGCTCTTATTGATATCTGGTGCCACCTTTCTAGAACATCAACAACTGGAAAGTAAATTCTGACCCGTTCTTGCATGAATGGCTTGAAATTGGAGTGGCTGTGGGATGATGGAAGCAAATGTCCTATCAGAAAACGCGAAAAGCGAAGTCGGTCGGTAAGCTTATCCGTAAAATTAAATTTTAAAAGAAAGTGTAATATCTATTTGATGGTTGGCAATTTTTTTTCCCATTAAGTTGATAGTGCATTTATAGACTGCACCATATGAACCCAGAAGTGACTTAGAAATAGATGATACTACCATAGAACTAACTGAAGAAACAATTGATTTTTTTTTTTTTTTTTTTTTTTTTTGTGGAACTTTAATTGCAAGATAAGATGTTTGATCAATAAATAAATTTGGAGGAGGAGATCAGAACAAGATGTCAAGCAAATGCATCATCCCTATCCCTGATGGACAGCTTCAGCTTGCTGTGATGTACTGGATAATTTTTTACCGACTCTTGAAATGCATACTTCTACTATGATTTCCTCCTTCCCTCTTATGACCAAAGCGCTTTGGTTTTCATTTACAACAACCAGTTACCGAGTTTTTTTCATCCTCCTTTTCTTCTTTTCCGTTTGGCTAAAATTTTTTTTTTTTTTTTTTTTTGGTGATTAGATGTAACAGAGTAGCAATAATTCAAGTTTGAAGTACTTCATGAAGAGCAACAGACAGAAAATTTCACCATATTATTTTGGAATAAAAATATAAAATAAATCGCCATCAGTGATGTACCAACTGCCATATTGTAGCTTTTTCTAAGATATTGGTGCAGGCCCATGACCCAAATGCCTCACATGATCATGGCAATAACAAGGAACTTTCTTTCCCATGGCTGATATGAAGTTTGTCTTTTTCACATGCTGAGAATTTCTAATTTTCTATACAATTATGATAATCAAATTATAAAAATAATTACAATAATATTATTTTCATTCAGTCTATTTGAACTAAAAAATAAATGCATGATTTTGTCTCATTTTGTTGATGCCAGCCAAGTTTTCCAGATTACAAAAAGCCCCCTAACCGAGTCGCATTTTTATATTTTCCAAAAAAGGAAAGAAACTGGAAAAAAAAAAAAAAGCGCAGAGATTTTAGAAGGGGTGATGCGTCCTGCTGAAAGCGTTCACATTGGCGAATAATCCGATCAGCTCCTGGCGGTAAGGTAAGAATGACCGCCGCCCGCCTTTCACCTTCTCCCCGTTCCCCTTCCCGTAGTACAGCCGGTGGGTGGTGACCAGATCCAACTCCGTCGCCCGACCCCCTTTCTTCGCCGGGGCATTCGCTGCCTTAGGGTTAGCATGAGGGTTTTTGGTCTTATCCATCGATGGAGGCGACGGCGACGCCGCTATGAAGACGAACTTCTCCTTCCCGTCGCTGTGGCTCCGCCCCACCACCAGGTCCCGGAGCCGCCACCGCCGGCCCGACCCGGTGGAGGCGCTCTTCTTGCAGCGCTCCGGTGTCTGCGGCGCCGACCGCGGCGACCACGCACAATACTCCCCCACCGCCTCGGACGACGAGGGGCTCTGGTCCTCCACAAGCCGCCGGAGGGGGAGCCCCTCCTCTGCCTCCGTCGCCGGTTCGCCGACGGTGGAGTGGAAGAGACTGCGGTCAAAGACAGGGTAGGCGGGAAGGATGCGGCCGTTGGAGAAGATCTCGTCGGCCGTGATGGAGGCGTCCGCCACCGGGTCCCTCACCGCGAAGGTGAAGTCGAAATCGTCGCTAGAGTCGTTGTCGTCGGCGCTCTCCTCATCGGGGCGATCGCCAGGGGGGATCTGATGAGGGGATTCCCGATGGACGGCGGTGATGTCCTCCTGGGTCTCGCCGAAGCTGGGGGAGAGAGTGAGGTAGGGCTGCTTCTCTCGGTGTTCCGGCATAACTCGAGATGTTTCTTTCTCTACGACCCCTGTATTCTTGTTCTATGGGAAGGGCTTGGAGACAGCGGCGTTTATAAAGGCGGGATGGAGGGGGAACCGCGGGCCTCGATGCCGTCGAACTTTCGTAGGTGGAAACCGCGTTTACTGGCCGCGATCTCGCACGTGCGATAATATCTAGAACGTCAGGCGACGGATCTGTTCGAGAGCTCGCACGGTATTGTAACGGCGTCGTTTAAGCATTCTGTTAACTCATTATTTATAAATTAAAGACTTGCAATATTACTTTTTGTTAATTACTCGCAACCAGATATGGGTCATACATGTTAGGGAAAAAAAATCTGAAAAGTTATATTATATTTTGTATAACTTTTATAGAGAATAGCGAGATTTTTTTTTTAAAAAAAAAATTCTTTGTGTTCACATGCTTAAAAAGAGATTTGATCTTCATATTATTTTTTTTTTAAAGCCAACATTTTAATTATTTTTTAAATTAATTAATCTATTTAAATAAATATTTGTTATTTATTATGATGAAGGTGGAATGATAATAAAAAAATAGATTAAAATTATAATAAAATATTTTTAACATTTGATAATATTATTTTTATATAGTATAAATAATATCTTTTACCATTATGAAGTGAATGAGCTAAAATTATGAAAAAAGAGAGCTCGATTGAGAAAGATTAATTGGAGGTACTTGCACATCTATCAAACCAAATTTAGAGTAGTTGATTATGCATGGAAAGAGGTCATGTAAATTTTTTGATGATTAACTAAAGTTATGGATGAAAGTGGTCAGCTACGTGTTAAGTGAGATGGTATCATCCATCAAATTCGAGGGAATTAGATGAGAGTTTCGAGGGCATACCCAATGGAGGCAAAAAGACCACCCACGCTTCAATCTTGATTTATAAATAAAGATAAATAAGAGACTTTAAAGATATATATTAACATTAAGCACTTATTCTCTTTCGTCTATTCAAAAAATCTAATTTAAATATCAGAGGATTCCTGTCAACTTCAGTTGGAAATTTATTTTAAATGCCACACCAAACCCGTAGGGGGCGCTTTTTTTTTTTTTTTTTCATGCTTTTGCTTCTACACTCGAGACCTGAGAAAAGGTAACGATGATGTAACATCTGTGAAATTTTTTTTTGTTCAATTACATCACAGGAGCCGCCCCACATTCTCTATTAGTGTTGGGTTTGGAGGTCGGCAGCTGTGGATACAATTATATAAATCATGAAAGGACCTGCGCTCGGTACCCTGTGTTCAAGTGGACACAGGAATGGAATCCATGTCGGTTGTCACAAATGCGAGCCTGCTCATATTGAAGTTATCTAATCCATAGCCTGTTTCACACCATGTGGGCTCATGAAGTCTGGACATATTGGCATGACATACGTTAATTTAAATGTTTAATTAGATCTCAGAACTTAATTAAATTTTCCATTAGCTAGATATCAGCGCTTAATATTTCATTCAAATATTAACCCATCATCAACAAGAGTTTGGATCCTCTAGTGTGCACCATAGCATGCAGATCCGTATGCACAATAGACTATACGATGCATACCGTATGCGGCTGCATGCATCATCCATCGTATGATAAACAGTGCACGTGATGCACAATAGAGGATTCCCACCCATTAAAAAACCACCGGCAAATAACTCTCAAAAGTCATGTTCTTTTTGGCTTTTCATCTTGACATTTTTATTGAAATTAATTAAAAAATCATCCTCGAAAACATGTTTTCTTTATGTACAAAAAAAAAATTATGCTCAAAAAAAATTTTTTTTTGGTGAATGGGTTACCGATCATATTTGTTGTTAATAAATAAAGAGTATGCTTCTCATTTTTCCACGCCAATGCCTGGTACAAGAGTGCTTGTAACCATGTCAGCGATAGGGCTCCGGGACTTTTGTTTGTTTGGAAGTACCCAAGAGCAGGCAAAATTATATCCTACACTGCATACATCTTGCTGGTTTTATTCCTATAAATTTTTTTCTTTTTTAACTTAATTATTTTAAAAATTTTAAATTTTTTGAAAATTTTTTATTTTTATTATGAACTTCAATTTATTACAATCAGATAATCAATTTTTTTAAATATTACAATTTCTCCCTTCACTATTTTTTTCGTCTAAAAACCATAACGAAAATGATCATGTGCCATCATACGATACTTCGTGGAAGCTAATATGGCCTGAAATTAGTTGATATGGAATCCTAAACTCCTTCTTCTCATTTTTCCTCCTCTTTTATATAGGGTTTAAGCTTTTTTCCCTTTTCCTCCTCTTCTAGCTAGAGTTTAATTTTTTTTTTCCTTTTCTTCTCCTCTTCTAGCTAAGATTTCTACTTTTCATTTTTTTCTATTTTCATCCACCACTATCTTTTTCAAAACCTCACCATTTATACCTCCTCTTCTAAATGTTTAGGGAGGAGACAAGCACATGGCTTAGCATGGTTGAAGGAGTTTCATAACTTCGATGGGCTATTCTGTAAAAGAGATTTGCCTTTCATAGCACATACTTGATGAAAGTGGTTTGCTTCTCAAGAGTCATGAAGGGCGCAGTGGTGGACTTGGTGGTGATGGCAGATGCAGTCTTGGTGGTGGTTATGATAGAGGCTTTAGAGTTAATGATGCTAGAGATGGAGATATCGATAGTGGTATAGGAGGTGGTGGGGTTTTAGAGGAGGTAGTAATAAAGAAGAAAGGATGAAATGAGAAGCAAAAATCCTAGCTAGAAGAAGAAAGGAGAAAGAAAGAGTTTACAAAAGTTCCACATCAGCTTTCATTATATGTCACGTGATAGCACGTGATCATTTTCATTGTGGTTGTTAGACGAAAGTAGCAAATCAGGAGAAATTATAATATTCTAAACATTTGTTATAATGAATCGAAGTTCAAGATAAAACTGAAAATCCTGAAAATGTTAAAGATTTTTAAGGTAATTAAGCCTTTTTTTTTGCTAAGATGGGCGATTTATACATCTTAATATGAATACATCTAAAAAGATCAGAAAATAAAATATCTAAGATGCTTTCAGAGGAGTCAAAAACAATTCATAGCATCTGGCTGGAGTGCTTAGCAATGAGCGAAACCATCCAGCCTACTGCCTCATTTGTCTCCAAATAAACATACCTCATAGCGAACACAATGCAATCCCTTGTTAGATGCTAGATGTCCTATAAGAAGGTTGATCGCTAGTTCTCTTATCCTGACTCTACACCAATACAATCACCACAGAAGAGTAATCCTCCACAAAGATAGAGTTAGCTCTCAAAACACGCCGAGCACAAAGAATGCCCTCCCAAACAACTGTTAACTCCACCCCTAGAACTAATGTACCTAAGATTAGACTTCCCCTTGTAGCTAGAAGTCTCGAGGTCATGTCTTTGATCACAAATTCTACTCCATCTTTGTTACCTCTCTCAATTATACTACCATCAAAGTTGATTTTGAGAAAACTCGAAAGTAAAAATTTTCAGATGAAAACGACCATCTAGGGCACTGCACAAGTAGTAAGGGAGTTCCAGATATCTCGAGCTATCAAAGGCTCTCCATAGCATGTAAATGGACAATCTTCATAATCTGAATCAGGGCTCTCTCCACTATAAACCTCAATGGTTGATTGCTACTATAAAAATTCAAGATATTCCTAGCCAGCTAAATATGATATGCTACGTTTTCGTTGATGATTGTCATCCAGAACTACAATTTGGTGTTCCAGAACTACAATTTGCTAACACCAATCCTCAATTGTACTAGAAACAAATCCACAAGGTTCTCCATTCATCATATGCTTGTCTCGATGATCGGCTCATGAAAGCGAGACGATCGGATTAAAATAGTGCGTGACCACACTAGTGCATATGGTGCGTGATACAACTGGCCTATAAAACATACCGTACTATACGACAATATCCAAAATGAAGGATCTGTGTTAGATAGCCCCTGAATCACAATCTCTTGAATGATCAGTTTGTTGCTGGACTGCAGAAGTCGCGAGGGCTTGACTTGGTAGATTAATTATTGGTCAAGTCACACAGTCTTAATTGGGTTGCACGCTAAGAATAAGATGGATGTGGCAAGAAGAACATCCAACTTAAATACCATTGTAAATCCCTTACTTTTTGTCTTTTAATGCATGTTTTGGTGACCAGCAAGGATGTGTCCTCTCTTTTTCTATTATGATATTGTTAAGTGGACCAGGTAGATTTCAACCCATATATAAAACTAAAGATTATGGCCTGAAAGTTGGCACATGGGTATTATTGCATCCAGCTCCCATGCTTGAGGCCAAAAGGATGAGATAACGATGTACGCTGGAGGTGGTGTCTAACTTTCGACTCGAAAATTCATAAAAAAATTCTATCAAAATATTTTCTGATGAGGACCTCTAATGTTCAAGTCAGGAGATGAAGAACAATGGAAAGAAGAGAATGAAAGTTGAGAATTTACTTTGGAGATCCCCGTACCCCTCTATTTATAGAAGGAGAATTGGAGTCGTAAATACTATAGAGTCTTGGCCGATCTCTGATTACAGCGCCTAGATTAGGCTGGCAAGAGTTCTTTTCTTTTAGGGGGTGACTCGATCGCAGAGATATTCTTTCTTATCTGAACTTTTCAAACCGAAAATAGGATAGATTCTATCAACGAAGCCCGCTGTGTGCCACAAGCATAGGTCGACTTGGACTGACCTGAACGTACTTTAGCGAGTCCAAGGCAAACACCTCGACCAAGGATGAAGTCCGAACTACCGTCCATGCGGCCCCTACCAATTTCTTCTGGCTATTGAAACCCAACTTCTGTAGTTCCTCTGTCGATGCTGAGAACGTGCCTAAATGAGGTCGAGGTGGAGATCAACAACAAATGCCACCCTACTCTCAAAACTGTGCTTGCATGAGGTCAATCGAAGAGAGTACAATTTCGAGGCCAAGGTTGGCTTTACCGAGCTGTCGCTTGGAGTTTTTATCGTTGACATGTGTCGAGAGTCAGCACTGCTTGGTAAGTCGATCTTTCATCTAAATTGTCAATTTTTTGGATCCACGTGAGCTCCGCTGTAGCCCACTGGAAGCCGCCACTTGATGCATATCAATGGTGGGAGGTGAATCGTTATTAGATCAGAGCCATCCAAGCTCCTATAAATAGGCATAACTTCATTTGATTTTCACCTTTGCTGTCTTACTATTCTGAGAGAAAGGGGGAAGGTGAGTCACTCGGGTGATTTCCGACGAACTCTAGTGATCACCATCGGAGGTGTAATCTTCCTCAATCGTACCCGAGCTTCATCATTCGATCTTGACCTTCAACACTTGACTTGCTCGATCGCCCTTATTTTTAGGTCAGTCTCCCTTCTCCACTGAGTCCTAGTGATGAGTGTTTCAAGCTCGTCTCCACCCACCTGGATCTTGGATGAGGGTTCGACAGATGTGGACCACTCATCCGAGGTCGGTCGTTCCTCAGATGGGTCTGAGGTAAGGGAAATACTCAACTTCGGCCCTTTTCAAATGGCTTTGGTCCTCAATCAGGAGGACTTAGATATTTTATGGTTAAATATCAAATTCCTTTAGAGTCCAGATTGGAGGTCACTTGGCCTAATGACTGGGTGGCTCTTCCGATGTGAGGTCAAATTGGACTCTACAAAGAGTCTTTCAAGGCTGGACTCAGGTTATCCCTTCATTTTTTGATTGTAGAATTACTTAATATGTACCAAATAATCCCATGCTGTGTGGCATCGAACTCATGACATCTGATCGTAGCTTTTCTAGCTCACTACCTTCTCCTCAGGATAGAACCGACCATCTGTCTCTTTAGAGCATGCTTCACATTAAAGAAGCACCCTAAAGAGGCTAGATGGGGGTATGTCTTTTCTTGAAAGGGACGATGTCTTTTTCAAGGTGCTCCTTCCTTGGTGCACAATTGGAAGGAGTGATATTTTTTTATCTTGATCGAGCAACTTTGGGACTTCGGTACATCATAGAATCGACCTTAGAGGTCAGCGATTAAGGCTCTAATTTTGTCTGATGCCTAAGAAGAGACATTGGAGCTCATCTTTAGCCACATCGCTCCCTCGCTCTCTAGGCTCCTTTCTAAGGAGATATTGCATAAGGTCAATTGAGCCCGATTGATCCTGTGAGTAAGTCAATCTTATTTGGAGTATTTTAACTCGACTTTCTTTTGAGCTGACCTTCACTTTTACTAATATAAGGCTCGAGAATATTGAAGCTCTGCATCAAATTACCAAGAGGAAGAAGTCCTCAACCATGGCTCCTGTCCAAAAATGGGGCCAAACTGAGACCATCCTCGCTTAGCCCATCGTTGGTAGCTCTTTGACACCAACTTGAGCTCCTCTAAGGAAGGAGTCCTTGTCTGGGGACCAGCTCGTGCAGCCCCTCAAGTCTATTGGTCAGGAGGAATCAGTCCCTCGATCTTCTACTTCATCATTGCACAGGGTTCAGCCATCCCTCGGATCTCGATGTGAATGTCCTCCTACCCAGCTAATCTATCAACTGAAGTTATTTCTCCAAGGCCGCCAGCTCAGCCAAAGTTCGAAGCCCATGATGATAGGTCAGGCTTTGGGGACTATCGGGTCACTCGAGAGCTCCTCAGGGCCACAATGATGTCGGTCGATGTTGAGGCGCTGGATGTAAAAGGTTCTACCTTCCGCATCAAAGATTCATATAACTCCCTCTTTCGGATAAGTTTCGAACTTGTGTCGAGCTTTCTTCTTTTTACTTTTATCATTGTCAACACTTATTTACTTCTGTCCTCTTTTTTTTTAGCTCATCCACTATGTAGACTACTTCATCAGCATAATCCGAGAAGCCTGATAGATTATGAAAGAGGCTGAGGATAAGGCTACCTAGGCTTAAGATCGGGCCTCATAGGCCAACAAGAACATGGATGAGGCCATGCTTTCGGAGGTCGTGGCCTAGGAGGAGGCCAAGTCATTGAAGGCTGAGGTGAAGCAGTTGAAGGCTAAGGTCACCAAGGCCCAAAGCGATGCGAAGGCCCGACTGAACATGGCAACCAGCAAATGGAAGAAGAGGCTGGAGGCTGAGAAAGCCACTACGGTCAAGGCATTGTAGTCCTCAGAGGAGCATCGAATGATCAAATTGGAGTTCACCTCTAAGTCCTATTTGTAGGGACTGATGGACTTCAAGGTGAAAGTTCATAGTCAGTTTCCTAATCTCGGTCTTAGGTCCCTAGAGTCAGATGGTGAGAAGGAAGAGGAATTGATTGAGGTCATCGGATAAAGGAGTCAGTTCGGGATGTGATGAAGTTCAAGCGGCTAAGGATGTGGCGTCGGTTCATCCTCTAGCAATAATCATGCTTCTAAATCTAGATGACCTCTTAGGGTTTTGAATGCCCCCACTGGAGCTTAAAACTTCTCCCCTTCTTGTACTTTGGCTCAGGTATGTCCAAGCTATATCACTGGTCGGCCCTTTTTGTGCCCCTCGATTTTTGTCGAGGTGTTTTTGTATAGGGCCAATCTAAAGATTGTATAAAGTTTCTTCTTTTAATGCAAATTTATCTTTTTTGCACCATATGTTTTATTTTCTATCTCTGCTTTTCATTTTTGGCTATGAGCCCACAAGTCCCGAAGATCAGATTTGAGAATCGTCTAGTCCGATCTCCGATCATAGGTAGATTTCCTCATATGGGCAAAATGATATTAATTTGAGGTCACAATAATCACCCTTATTTCTATCAAATCAGGCTATTTAAGGACAAGGCTCAAAAATCAATCGTGGTTGTGACCATTGAGTAGCTTATTTGCAGATGAAAAGAGATGGTATGCAAAACTTAGAGAAGATACATCCCATCCAGCTCATCCACAGATGAAGAGCATGCGTTGGAGAATTCAGGAGATGCATTTCGCTTAGCTTATCCATGGACGAGGAACACACATTGGAGAATTTGAGAGATGTATTCTGCTCAACTCATCCATGGATGAGGAGCGCATATTGAAGAATTTGGAAGATGTGTTCTGCTCAACTTATCCGTAGTCGAGGAGCACGGATTGGAGAATTCAGGAGATACATTCTGCTCAGCTCGTCTGTGAATGAGAAGTGCAGGTTGGAGAATCTGGGAGGTGCATTCCACTCAACTTATCCGTGGATGAGGAGTGCATATTGGAGACATTGGGAGATGCATCTCGCTCAACTCATCCATGGATGAGGAGTGCGCATTGGAGAATTTGAAAGACACGTTCCACTCAGCTTATCCATGGATGAGAAGCATGCATTGGAGAATTGGAGAGATGCATTCTATTGAGCTCCTTCATAGACGAGGAGCGCGTGTTAGAAAATTTGAGAGACGATGAGCGCCCATTTGGCAATTGTTGAAAAAGCATTCAGATATGCAAGATAGAGACTTTTACTGCTAATTCAATGAGAATTACAATTAAGGATAGCAAATATGTAGATTATCGAAATTTCAAGTCCAGAAGACTAGAGTTCCATCTAGTCGGCGAAGTCGGTATGCTCCGATTGCACCACTCCATCAATGCGATATAGGCCTTTCCAGTTCAATGGAAGCTTCCCTTATTCAGTCAGATGAGATACCTCAAATTTTTGGAGGATGATGTCTTTCATCTGAAATGCTTTATCTTTGACTCTCAAGTTGTAGTATCGTATCATTCTTTGCTGGTAGTTTGCCATCCGAATTTGGGCTCGCTCTCAGATTTTCTCCAGTAGATGTAGATTCACCCATAGCCCGACAGAGTTATTTTTCTCATTGAACTTTTTCACTCAGAGCGAAGGTAGATCGATCTCCAAGGATATCACAATTTTGATCCCGAAGGTAAGATTTAAGGGTGTTTCTCTAGTGGAAACTCGTTGCATGGTGCGGTACGCCCATAGTATGTTGTAAAGCTCCTCAATCCATAGCCCTTTAGCTCGGCCCAACCTTGCTTTAAGTCCTTACAATAGGATTCGATTAGTCACCTCAGCTTTGCCATTACTCTGGGAATGAGCTATCAAAGTCAAGTGATGTGAATTTCCAAGGCTACTACAAAATTCTGCAAACTTTGTATTGTTAAATTGGCATCCGTTATCTATGATGATAAAATGAGGTAAGCCGAATGGACAAATAATGGATTTTCACACAAAATTATGGATTTTAGCCTCGGTGATAGTCACCAGTGCTTTTGCTTCCACCCACTTCATGAAGTAGTCGATTGCAACAAGCAGAAATTTCTTCTGTGCAGTTACGATGGAAAAAGTTTTGTGGATATCTGTTCTCCATTGGGCAAAAGGCCAAGGTATGATGATCGAAGTTAGGGGATCGATGGCCGGCATTGAATGGGGGAATGCTTCTAGCATTGGTCGCATCTCCTCACTAAATTGGCTATATCTTTTTACATGCTTGACCAAAAATAGCCTTACCAAAGTACTTTGTGAGCAAATGCCTTACCCCCGAGGTGGTTGCCGCAAATTTCTTCATGAATTTTTTGGAGGGCACACTCTACTTTTGAGGGATAAAGGCACCAAAGTAATAGCAATGAGAATGACCTTTTAAATAGCTTTCCATCATACATTAGGTATTGAGGCATGAGATGTCTCAGCTTCCTAGCTTCCTCTCGATTAGAACTGAGTACAAGTCGGGTTTGGTTGGGTTGAAAGAAATATTTCATCTGATCGAACCTAATAGGATTGAAGAAAATTCAATCCACTATCAATCGTTTATCATATATAAACCGTTTGAAATCGAAGTGAATGATTTGCAGTGGGTTCAGATGGTTATATTAGTTTGAGCTTCAATATTGACCCAATATTGATTTTAAGTCCAATATTGTCCCACTTAAGCTTTTTTTTTTTTTTTTTATCAATTTAATGCAAAAAAGGCCTAAACCTTTAGAATGAAGTCGAAATGAAGTATTGAAGTATTGAAATCTAAATGATGTCATCCAAAATGAAAGTAAGTTTGTGAAATACTACATCGACTGGATTCGATTTCATATGAGTTAAAAGTGTAAGAACCCAATCTGACCGTAAATAATCGATTTTTTATAAATTCTAATCCAATTTCACCCAATTTATGTTTTTCAACTGACCGAAATCGATGTTTATTGGGTCAGATTGGGGAGATTTCTTTGGATTTCGATTATTTGCTCAACCCTACTATTGATCAATAAGCAGCATTCCATCTTGTAGATATCAGATAATTGGATCAATCCAGCTCGACTCAGGATCTACTTGCATCACCGAGCCCTCTTCAATGCTTGGGTGCTCCAAAGTCTCCAAGTATGAACATCTTTTTAGATCGACAGCTTTGAGGGAGGCAAGCTTCGACAGAAGCTCTATCCTTGCATTTTTTGACCTTGAAATTTATTGAATATCTATGGTGGCGAAGTTAGAAGTGAGGTCCCTTACTTTCTATAGATATTTAATCATATTAGGCTCTTGCACTTTGTACTCCCCCTGCACCTGATCGACGATGAGCTAAAAATTACTATGGACTCTTAGATGCTAAACTCCCATTTCCTTTGCTATCTAGAGGCCAGTGACTAGAGCTTCGTACTCGGCTTCGTTGTTTAAGGCTGGAAACTCGAAGCATAAGATGTATTCGATGACCACTCTATCTAGATTGGTCAAAATTAATCTGGCTTTCAAGGCCATCATATTGGAGGAGCCGTCCACATGAAGGACCCAACAGTCCTCGGGTGTCACAGCTTTCGATTCATTGTCTGGGCATTCCTTCGAAATGGTGCATTTCAAGACAAAATCAACCAATGCTTGAGCTTTGATAGATAGCCTGAGGAGGTATTTTATGTCAAACTCTCCTAGCTCAATGGTTCACTTGGTGAGCCAATCTGAACTCTCAAGTCAGTGGAGTACCATCCTGATCCGTTGGTCGATAAGAACGGTGATAGTATGTGCCTGAAACTATAGATGCAATCTCTTTGAGGATATTATGAGGGCATAAACCATCTTTTCTAGCTTTGTATACTTGGCCTCAATGTCATGGAGGAACCAACTCACATAGTACATAGGCTTATGCATCTTGGCTTCCTGTCAGATAAAGACTAAGTTGATTGCTAAGGGTGAGATCACAAGATACAGATATAGAACCTCTTCGGATTTTGGCTTGCTCAGGAGTGGCGGTGGGCGGCAAATTGAGGTGCCTTTTTGGCTTATCAAATGCAGTTGGGCAATCTTCTGACCACCGAAAGTTCTTTGCCAGCTTGAGGGCCTTAAAAAATGGAAGGCTTTTCTTGATCGACCTTGAGAGGAGCCTACTAAGGGCTCTAATCCTCCCTATCAGACATTACATTTCTTTTTGATGGTCCTAGGGGGTTTCATTTTTTGCAGAGCTTGGATCTTTTTAGAATTGGCCTCAATTCCATTCTATAATACTATGAAGCCAAAGAACTTGCCGAAGGTGACTCCAAAAATACATTTACTGAAATTGAGCTTCATTCAAAAGCATCACTGTGTCGTGAATGTCTCTTCGAGGTTGGTAATGTGGTGCTCAGTGGCTCTACATTTGATGGGCATGTCATCCACATACACCTCTATTTTTCTTTCAATATGTTCTTTAAAGAAGTTGTTGACGAACCGTTGATAGGTTGTCTTCGTATTTTCTAGATCAAACGGTATGATCCTATAGCAAAAAAGATCTTGATCGGTGATAAAAGATATTTTCTCCTCATCCTCGAGAGCCATGTGGTCTGATTATAGCGAGAGAAAGCTGTTGAAAATTGTGTCCCAAAGTCAATCATCAGTCTGTTGATGGTTGAGCTTATTACTATAATTATATATGAATTATTGAATTAATAAATATTATTTAATTTTTCATCACTGTGTATAACTTATTTTGAACTCCTGTTATGTGATGAAGTCCTTAGGACTATTTGATTCGATATATGAGGATATATCGTTTAGTTCTTAAATCTTAAGTTCACGATCAAATGATATACTATTATTAGGACGATAGCTATATCAAGTATAGATTGTTGTGTGCCATGTATGTTGGTTGTCCTCTTAATCAAGAAGTGTGGAGATACTGACATGACATGCAAGTGAAATATAGGAGTACATCTTATTGAATGTGACCAACTACTGAGCACTCTGCTGTCAAGTGTAGCTCACGAAAGATATGGGTATAAGTATCTCTTCGACCTGAGATCATCACGGTGACTTGCAAGTAACTTACTGTGCTTTGATGTTGGACTACCTGAATTTTTAATTCAGTGATTAAAAATTTTTGAGTAGAGTCAAGTACTTGAGAAGTCGGTGTGTGAGTCAAGATAGAATTGACCCCTCTGAATAAGTAGGAGTTAATGTATTAGTGTGTTTCAATTCAGTAAAACCTCAATCGGAGTAATGCATGTGATGAATTTTAAAAATTGAAATACAATGTGGATGATCATATCAGGATTGATAGTTAAATCTTAGGTCACCTTGAGTATTTTGGTCAAAAAGATGAATTATATGGTAACCATATGCCAATAAGTTCTTGAATGATGCTTCGCAATCTTTTGACCTATCCGGACGTCGGGTATCATTGCTAGATGATCACTTTGATTGGTATAGAAAGATTATTCCTATACTACTGGCTTAAGTTTGAACCTATGAGATTATATTTAAAAAAAATTTCTGACTGATCATATGGCTGATCGATGACTAAGAATCGTTCTAGGATAAAACAGTCAATTCGGTTGATGATTAACCCTGTGCAAAAGTTGTAATAAATTAATTTACTAATTATTGATAAATTATAAGATAATTGATTAGTAATTAGATTATTAATTAGTTCAATTTGATTGAGCATTGAGGTTTGGATCAAATCTAATTGAATTGAATTCAATTTGATTTGACCCGATTAGGTTATGAGATGACCTAATCGTTAAAGATATTTGATTCCTGATTTGATCAGAACTTGAGCTCGATTAATTTTTGATTTGATTAAAATTTAATTAAAACTATTTACTATCTAATTAGATTAGATTTAGTGATCTAATTTGGTCTAACATAATTTGATTGGGTTAAGAATCTAATTGGATGAGAAAATAATTCAAATTCAAATCCCTTGTGCCTCCTTTCTCTACGTCCTCTTATTCTTCATACAAAAAAAAAATTTACATTAATTTTTTGCATGCCTAGAAGCTTTGCTATATTCACATCTAATTTTTTATGAATTAAAAATTGATAGATTTAAATTTGAATTCAAATGAGTTTGAATTTGAATGAAAACCTAGAGTCCAAATTGAGTTGGACTCTTCTCTTCACGCCATCACCTTTCTCCACACATAAAATATTTTTGCATGAGATTTTTTGCATCAATTTGATGTTAGTTGACCTCTCTCTAAGTTTATAAGATAAGAATAAAGTTTAATTCAAAATTTAATTCAAATTTGATTTGAATTGGTGATAAAGATCAATCAATATTTGAAATTGAACCGAACTATCTTTTCCTTATCCTTATCTTCCATGGGATGCCACCCTTAAGAAGGGATCAGTTTTGTGTGAGATTAGAAGTAAATTTTGGTATAATAAATTTGAGAGTTGGGGTGTAAAAAGTTGAGAGTGGGTTGGACTTCCATGCATGAGAAACAGAGAAAGTGTTCTTCTTCTCGGGTGTGAGGTGTAGGGTCTAGGGTTTCAACTCTAGATTTTACTAGAAGAAAAATATAAAAATGAGTCTTGTTCAATCTCTCACACCACCATCTTCTTGTAAAGTTTTATCTTTTAATCTAGAAGAGTTTGGGAGATCTGAAGAAAGGAGCTTGGATCAGTCATCTAGAGCCTTCGACGCGAGCTAGCACTCTCACGAAAGAAGATCCGATCAAGGCTTCGAGTGGATGATTTGTAGAGGCCGAATGACTTGTGTGGCTGCTCGGTATCAGTGAGAGCTTCGTATCATATCTGTCAGTAGTGGAGATCATCGATCCATAAAAAAGTGATGAGTTCTGAACTCAACCGATATGATTTAAAGGTTAGATCAGATTCAGGACATCGATATGATCGATACAGTTTTCTGTTTTATATCAGATTTTATATGTAAATTTTTTATATCATAGATTTTTAATTAATTATTTAGATCTGATTCAAGATATATTTAAAAAATTAAAAAATTTAATCTTTTATTTTTTACTGTAAATTTTTAAAAATACATACTTTGAACTATCCGTTATCCCTTCAGATGGTATCAGAGCCTGATTTCTTATGACATGACTTTTTTGCATATAACCTGATATTACATGCATTTAGATCTATAATTTAATTTAGATTAGATCTGATATATAATATTTAGATCTAAAATTAATTATAGTCTGATCGGACAAACTGATATAAGGTTGTCCTTCTGTAAGGTTTATCCCTTACAGTGCAAAGATTGTCCTAGTTTATACTGATTTTTATAAAATTTAATTTTAACTATTTAGATTAGATCTAAATAATTAATTTAAAATTTGAGTTGTATAGTAATCTGATTGGATAGATCCTCATAGCCGTCCGATCATAGGAGAAATCAGGATTTTGTAACTCTATTTACCTATTCGATGGGATCTCCTCTGGCGTGTAGGGATGCTGGCAGTTTTTTTCATGATGATAAATAATAAAAAAAATTAAAATTTTATTTTAGATCTGAAATAATATATATTAGATCTAAAATTAGTATTTTGATCATTAGATCATTGATTATAAAAATATTTTACAAAATTAAAAATTGTTATCAAACATCGAATCCAAACCTATGTCAGCCAAAAACTTAATTAAAAATTAAGCGATCTAGATTTAAGAATCAAAGATCTAGAGCATTAATTTCATAATTCATGGGTTAATAGGTTAGCTCGAGTCAAGTCTATTTAACTAAATTAGACTTAGGGTTAGAAATCATTGATAATGGACCATGTTAGTAATTGATCAAATTTAATTAAAAGTTAATTCTGATTGGGTCAATTTCTTCTCTTGATCAATTTTAATAGTTGTAGTTGGTCAAGTTTATATCTTTGATTAAACCAATATAGACTTTGATCATAGCTCCATGGTCGAATCTAAGTCTATAAATTGATCAAATTGAAAATAACTAACCAGTTGGTGTCTAAGGTAAGTATGGCAGCTTTGATCAGTGGTCATTTATTGGGAGCTATTCGCATAGATTGAATCTATATCGAGTTAATGACATATCCCTCTCATCAATCTCACTTACCCAGCCAACATGGTGAATCATATTTTGATTTGATCACTTAATGATTGGGGTGGACCTATGCTAACTAAGAAATTAGTATGACTGATTTAGGTGCCCCTAGTTCAACTTGTCTTGAGTCCTCTTCATGACTTGGTAAAGTCAGTGGAAGAATTTATGACTAGTTGGTTGGACCAGCTTATGTCTGATCTTCTTTAATCTGACTTGGTGAAGTCAGTGAGAGGATTAAAATTAATTGGTCAAGTTTTTTCTCATCTCTCAATTCAACTAATTAAATTCTCTATAATTGTTAGGTCCCTAAAATAAAATAGTTTTGATGATAACTAGATCATAGCCTCCCATTAAGTTGGATGATAATGAGTCCAACAGTTTAGATGATCATTGGAGGTGCCACACGTCTGGTGCTCATCTGGCTGTCGGAGTTATCATTCATAATATGTTGATTTAGTTATATCTTTCTGATGATGGTCAGGTTGACTGAGCCACACTCAGATCTGATCACTCATTTGTCAGATATACTAAATTCTGGCATGTTAATGGTTGGACCTAACCAGAACTTTCAGTGGAGGTGCCCACACTTGCTGAAGAGATGTCTGGGATAAAATTGAATGCTAAAAATTATTTGATAAAATAATTGATTAAGAACCTACCCATGAGTGCACAGAGATTGGTCGAGCCACACTCGGATCCGAGTGCAGCCCACATGGATTCTAGTATCCATTAAGAAATTAGTGTAATTCTTCAAATTGGAGGTAGAGACTACTAATTCAAATAAAATAATGGAAGAACCTTTAGACTAAAATTTATATCTTTAGACTTAATCAATTCACATACTAATTAGGTTTTAATTTTTTTTTGCAGTTATGGCCACCACCTTGTCGCTCCGATCACCATTAGATAGTGATAAATTGATCGGATCAAATTTTGATAGCTAGTATCGAAAGCTCAAAATAATCCTGGAGCACGAACGGATCTCGTATGTGTTGATAGATCTGACACCTTGGGAGCCAGCTCCGAATGCATGTAGTACGGTCAGAGATACTTATCAAAAGTGGCTCAACGATCGAACTGTGGTTCGTTGTATTATGTTGGCGGCAATGAATAATGAGTTCAACCATCATTTCAAGAATACTCAGTCATAGGATATGTTGCAAATATTGAACAAGTCTTTTGGCACATCCGACGATGTTGAGAGGCATAAAACTAGTTGTGCCATCTTCAATGCTCGAATGAGGAAAGGAGTATCAGTCATCGATCATGTATTGTATATGATCGAGATGATTGAGTGCTTAAGCAAGCTCAGTTTTCTCCTGCATGAGCAGCTGGAGAAAGATACTATTCTGAACTCTCTGTCCAAGTCCTACCTCCCTTTGCTTACTCATTTTCGAATGACAAAGCCTGCAGTCAACTACCACGATTTGCTGGAGTTGTTGCAGAACTTTGAGAAAGATCACCAGCTTCATAAGAAGTCGATGAATGTAGTGGGAGGGTCTTCTTCTAGACGTCGATCCTTTAAGAAAGGAAAGAAGAACAAAAAAAAGGTGCAAAGTATTGGGGCACCCAAGTCCAATTAGACCAAAAAATTTAAGTTTGATCAAAATCAGACGGAATGCTTCTACTGTAAGAAGTAGGGGCACTGAAAGAAGAATTATCTTCAGTACATTGCCTCCCTAGATCTGAACAGGCGGAGAAAAAAATAAGTTGTTGCTGGATAAGGTAATTATATGATAACACCTTGTAATTTTTTAATTTATAATTCTACTACATGGATATTAAATACTGAAAGTTCTTTTAATATTTGTAATTTATTGCAAGATTTGTAGATTAGTAGGAGATTTGAAGAAGGCGAAAGATTCCTTAATATTGGAGATGGATGACCAATTTCAGTTCTAGCGTTAGGGACTGTTAAGCTTGTATTTAAGTCTAATATAATTATTCTTAGTGAATGGCACTTTTATCCTTCTTTTTTATTGAATATTATTTTTGTAGGCCTCTTGACCATGTACGGTTATGAAATTTTAATAAAAAAAAATAATTTTAATATCATTATGAATGGTGTTAATGTGATGAATGGACAGATGAATAATGGTATTTACATATCGTTACAACCTGTTAGTGTAATGTACACATCTAGCAAATATTCTAAAATTAGTGATATCTCCAATATCTACCTTTAGTACTGTAGATTAGGTCATGTTAACAAAAATAGAATAAATAGATTGACACAAGAAGAAAACTTTGAAGTCAGTATTTGTGAATCACTTCCAACTTATGAGTTCTGTCTTCTTGAAAAAATGACCAAGTCATCTTTTACTGAAAAAGATGAGTGAGCCAGTGAAGTTCTAGATCTGATACATACTGATGTATGTGGACTGATGAACACCAATGTCAGAGATAGATATTATTATTTTATTATATTTACAGATGACCTATCGAGATATGGACACATCTACTTAATGACACATAAGTCAGAATCATTTGAAATGTTCAAACGATTCCGTAATGAAGTAGAAAAATAAACTGAAAAGAGTATTAAAACTTTTCAATCCAATCGAGGAGGAGAATACCTCTTCAATGAGTTTCTGATATACTTAGAAAAGAATAAGATTCACTCACAATGGATCCCTCCTGAAATATCACAGCAAAATAATGTATCGAAAAGGAAGAATGAAACTCTGTTAGATATGGTTCGATTCATGATGGGCTTTATAAGTCTGTCGATCTTCTTTTAGAGATATGCACTCAAGTCGGCTTGTTACATTTTAAATAAAATTTTGAGTAAGTTCGTAAGTAAAATGCCATATGAGATGTAGATAAGACATAAGCCAGCACTCTCTTACCTTAGGATTTGGAGATGTCCGACTTATGTCAAACATTTGAAAACTGACAAGCTTGAACCTAAGTCTGACAAGTGTCTATATGTAGGATACTCAAAAGAGACCAAGGGGTATTACTTCTACCTTACTGATGAACAGAAGGTGTTCGTCAGCAATAGGACAGTCTTTCTAGAAAAGAAGTTCCTTGAAGAAGGAACTAATGTCTCAAGATTGAACTTGATGAAGTTCGATCAATAGAAAAATCGACACAATCTAGTCAACCCATAGAGTTGGACTTGATTAGATCAAATTCGAAACCTGTTGTAAAAATATCTTTAAGGAGATCCGATAGAGTATCGCATCAACTGGATAGATACTACGATTTTTTGATCCGAGACGGTGATCCAATTGAACTCGATGAGAACAATGAGGATCCGATCACCTATATAGATACGATGCAGAGGTCTGACTCCAATAAGTGGCTGAAAGCTATGAAATCTAAAATAGAGTCCATGAAGATCAACAATGTATGGACATTGGTTCACCCACATGAAGGGGTAAAACCCATAGGGTGTAAGTGGATCTTCAAAAGGAAGAGGGGCGTAGACGAAAAGGTGGAGACTTATAAAATTCATTTGGTTGCCAAAGATTACCGTCAGTATTATGATATTAACTATGACGAGATGTTTTCTCTTGTGGCAATGTTCAAGTCCATTCGTATCATGCTTGCGATAGCAGCACATCTGGACTGTAAAATCTGATAAATAGATGTGAAAACAGTCTTCTTAAATAAGGAGCTGAAAGAAGAAGTCTATATGATATAATCTGAAGGTTTCATATCCACAGATGAGTCTAAGGTGTGCAAGCTTCAAAGGTCCATTTATGGACTTAAGCAGGCATCTCAAAGTTGGACGTGCATTTTGATAAAGTGATCAGAATATATGGCTTCATTAAGAATGGAGAGAAACCCTGCATATACAAGTGGTTTAATAATTCAGTGATAATATTTCTTATTTTATATGTAGATGATATTCTCTTAATCGGGAATGACATCCTTGCATTACAAGGAATAAAAGTTTGGTTATCAACACAGTTCTCCATGAAGAACTTGGGAGAAGCATCCTTCATCCTTGGGATGAAGATCTATAGAGATAGATCGAAAATGTTGCTTAGATTATCCCAGTCGACATACATTGATACTATGTTGAAAAGGTTTAGCATTGAAAATTTCAAGAAAGGCTATCTTTCGATAGACCAAAGAATTTCTCCCTCGAAGAGTGATTGTCTGACAACTCCTCAAGAGAAAGAGCGTATGAGTAGAATTTCATATGCTTCGACAGTGAGATCTATTATGTATGTCATGACATATACGTGATCAAACGTGGCATACTCACTAGGAGTAGTGAGCAGATACCAGTCCGATTCAGATGAGAACCATTGAAAGGTCGTAAAAATCATCATTAAGTATTTGAGAAATACTAAGGATTAGTGGCTTATCTATGAAAAATCTGACTTAAAATTTATGGAGTTTATAGACTCTAATTTTTAGTCAGATCATGATGATAGCAAGAGCATGCCTGGGTATATTTATACCTTAAACGGTGGAGCAATCTGCTGGAAGAGTTTCAAACAGTACACTGTGGTCGACTCTACTTATGAGGCAGAATATATTGCAGCATTCGATGCTGCGAAAGAAGCTATGTGGTTACTAAAATTTATCGATAAACTCAGAGTGGCACCCTCCCTTGATGGCCTCATCTTATTGTACTGTGACAGTACTAGCACCATTGCTCAAGCGAAGGAACCGAAGTCACATCAGCGGACCAAGTATATTCTGCATTGCTACCATCTAATCTGGAAGATCGTGGATCGTGATGACGTCGAGCTTCAGAAAATCGATAAAAAAGAGAACCTGATCGATCCATTTACTAAAGCACTCGGTGTCAAGGAGTTCGAAGACTATAATCAAAGATGGGTATATGATATTATACCGATTGGCTTTAGTCCAAGTGGGAGTTATTGAAAATTGTATCCCAAATATTGAAATTTGGGGTTTGATGCATGCATATGTGTTTCTAAAATTTTATTTTCTAAATACTGCAGTAGAGAATAAGATTAAAATACTTTTAATTTGAATTATATATGCATGAAAACATAAAACCATTTGGATTTATCTCATATGCTGAAATTGATATATGCTGAAATTCATATTGTGATTAAATTACATACCTGTTTCGTAATCTTTTTCTTCGAATATAGATCTAGAAGAGAAGAAATTTTCTCTTAGCCGCACAAGCATCCGATCTCTATGAGTATTCACTCGGGATCAGCCTGGAACAGTCTTCTTTAATCTGAATTTTGGTTCTCCAAAATTCAGCCTGCTAAATCTGAATGAAGCTTGGATCGCGATCAACATTTGATCTTTCTCCTTGATCTTCTTCTGCTCTTCTTCTCTAGAGTTTCTTCTTGCTTTGTGCTGCTACAAAACACCATAAACTAGCAAATTATGGGATGCCTAATACCTTGGGCGTGGAACTCTTTGGGACTCACATCCCAAGGGATGGGTGTGTAGAATGCCCAAGAGAAGAGAAAGGGAGAGGAAGAGAGGGAGTGGGGAGAACCTTTGAGCATGAGGGGCTACTGGTTTGGATGCTGTAGAGACCTAGGGGAGGTCCCTTTAAATAGGCATGAGGATTGAATCCTATTCAATCACATATACAAATCCTAGTTGCATTGAGTTTTCTATTAACTTAAATTATCCAACTTACTTTAGGAGACCCTTTAGGCGCCGATAATTGGGACCCTTGCACCCATAATTAGATATCTCAAAATATACCCAAGAGATACTTCATAAGAGAACTAAAAGTTCTCTAATCAATGGACACGTCCAACTTGATCAAATTAAGGTAGCGTCCAAAAATAACTATCAAAAAAATTAATTCGGGACTTGCACCCTTAATTAATTTGATCCATAACTTTAGATACCCAACAATTAGAGTCTCATGAATCTTATTCATATAGGTTATTAGCAGATAATTAAATTAAAATTATCTTATCAAATAAACAATCTCAATGAAAAAAAAAATTGGATCCAACCATGTGCTAGCAAGGTTATCATGAACTTAATGAATTTCTTTATACCCAATTGACACTTCATAAGCTCAATTACTTATTTCAAACCTAATCCCTTTGTTGTGTGATTCCATAAGTTCAATTCTATCTGATAGTGAGATATACAATGATCTCTATCATTGTATCATTGAAACTCTTTTCAATAGGTCGGAATAATTTCACTCTAACTCAATAAGGATTATCGATCTAGAACAATCCTAGTGAGCTCTCACAATCTACCAGTGGCACCTAGCAGTATGTAGTGGTAACTCAGTAGAACTGAAATCAACCTGTAGGTGTAGTTAACATATGATTCAGCCCCTCTATCGTGAGTCCCGACTAGATGGTAGGTCATGGATAAATCGTCAAACCTCAACATTAGACATATGATAAATTTGATTCGCTCAAGTCTAGTTGTGACTTCTATAAAAAAAAATTTCATCAATCACACTACTATGACCATAGATTCTTGGACTTAACTTTTCAAATTTCATAAGACTATTCCTCTCTATCAAGATCAATAGATCCTATCTTGATACGCACCCCACTCCTACAGTAAATCAACTATCGCCAACATCCACTATAAGGGCTCATTTAGATCCATGTTTATGTGTCAGTCAAACTTCAGCAGCCACACTGCGAGCAACAGTACCATCTCAAATTAAAGGATCAGTAACACAACTACAGCATCGAGATAATCACTGATAATTGAATAGAAATCTAAGTGATCTCTTGTATGGCCACGCTCAGTACTAGTTATTCTCTAATAACCATCCGTACTTATCGCTCTGTGTCTCTACATAGTAAATCAAAGACTCATCTATCTCGAAGAAAGTGATTTGTGTGCCATCTATCCAGATCAATCATCGTTCTCATGATGATCCTATGACTGAGAGCATTTAAGAATTATATACATGTCTCTAATTCTCAACACCTTGAAAATATGTATCATAACTAATTTCATGGATGATTCAAAGATACATCACACTTGAATGAAAAGAAATTATTCTTTTATTAATCATATCAATATATTAAGTACAAAATTGTGCCCTAGATTTATACAATGTGTCAGCCATATTGGCTTCTAGGATATACATCTAACAATCTCCTACTTGAACTAAAGTCAATTGGCCACTAATCTAAATCCCATCTTCTCAAGATGGACTTTCATTTTCGATTAGCTCAATTGCTTAGTCAGTGGGTCTGCCACATTATGCACGGAGTCTATTCTTTGCACCTCGACATGAGGTAGTTGCGTACACTGCTGCTCTATATGTTTGAACTTCTGGTGAGACCTTCGTCTTCTTAGCAAGGGCTACGGTGCCATTATCATTGCAGTACTGTGTCAAGGCATGAGATCCAGTTCTATAACTAATATTAGAGTCAGAATTCATCCTACACATCTATAGCATGCACAACCTCCATTGTTCGATTACTCAGAACCCTTCTGATATATCAAACAAGAATACATCCTGATGTAGACATTCTAGCATCAATGTATCCTCTCACTCTTAGCTTTTTTTCAAAGATCAAAAATAAATTTTTTGTACTTCTTAAGTACTTAAGGATGTTCTTCACAGCTATCCAGTACTCTTCGCTTAGATTCGACTGATACCTGCTCGTGACACTCACGGCAACGATAATATCAGATCGAGTACATAGCATGGCGTACATGAGGCTCTCTATGGTCGAAGCGTAAGAAATCTTACTCATGCACTGTACCTCCTCAGATGTAGTCGGACACATCATCTTGGAGAGACTAATACTATACCTAAAAGGTAAGAGATCTCTCTTAAAATTTTTTATGTGGAACTTTTTCAGCACCTTCTCTATATACAATTTTTGTGACAGGCCAAGCATTCGTTTAGGTCTATCCCTATGACCTTTATTTCAAAAGTATAGGACGCTTCTCCTAGGTCTTTCATGGAGAATTTTTTGAACAATCATTTTTTTGTTGGGCCTCATATGGCGCTCTCAAGGCTTAGGGGACCAAAGCTAAGGCCAAGGTCCAAAGTTCATGAGGTGCTCATGGGGTTTCTAGAACTAGTTTGGGTCCTAGTACGAAAGGCTGTCAGCTTTTCAGATCTTGAGGTTCAGGAGACTTCAGCCTCAAGGGACTAACTTATTTTGGGCTAGATTTGAGTCCTATGTAGATGAGATTTGTTCTAATCATGGGTGTACATGGGTTTGGGTTAGCACAAATCTTATATCAAGTTAGCCAAGGGAGTTTTGTGGTTGGGTCACATTGACCTTGTATAAATACCTTTAATTTAGGATTTGTAAGAATGGTTCAATCAATTAAAATCATTTTTTCCCTGAACTTTCTCTCTCTTCCTTCCTCTCTCTGGTCTTCTCCATGCCCTAGAACCAAGAAACCTAGGGTTTCTTGGCCGTCACCCCAAAAAGGAAAGAAAGGAGATACTAAAAACCAGCGCCCCCCCTTTGTGCATGCCCCTGTATTGAGCGCTCCCTCTTGGCCGCCCAAGAAGAGTTTCAGGCCTTAATTCTTTATTTTTTGGAGGTTTCATCAAGTGTGCTTCTAGGTCCCAAAAGGTGGATTTCAGATCTGATGGAGAAGAAGTTCAAATCGAAGAAGAGAATCCTGCTGACAGAATTTATAAGGCTGTTGAAATCAGGAAGGCTGTTCTTCTTCAATGTGTTTCATCTCCTTCCAGTGAGTTTTCTTCATTGATCTCCTGGTGGAAGGTACTCTACATATCTAAAAATATGGCACAATAGTTGGTATCAGAGCCCGTGTTGTGTGGAGAGAGAATGAGATGTCAGAAAGTGAAGATCTTAAAAGGCTGAAATTTCAGCAAGATCCCTGTCAAAGTATTTCTCAAATCCCTTGGAGTTTCTGTTGTGATTTGGTTTGGATCCAGCCATGGCAAGCAACATGAAGGTCAAGTTTAAGAAGTTTGATGGGAAAAAAAAATTTATGTAAAAAGTTAGGGTTGAAGATCTCTTGGTTCAGACAGATCTAGATCAAGTGTTGGAGGAGAAGTCTGAAGGAATGTCGGATCGTCAATGAATGTCTCTAGAGAAGAAGGCTTGTTCGGTGATTAGAGGATGTTTGATGGATGCGGCTCTCTATTCGGTGTTAAAAAAGAAGATTTTGAAGGATTTGTGGTCGAAGTTACACACTATGTATATGAAAAAAATATGTGCAACAAGCTGATGTTGAAGAAGAGACTGTATAGCCTTCAGATGCAGGAAGGTGGAGATGTCTTGGGTCACATCCAGAGGTTCGACCAGATGTGCAATGAATTACTGAACATCGAGATGAAGATGGAGGAGGAAGATAAATCTCTATTATTGCTATGCTCGCTGTCTCCTTCCTATGATCCATTGGTGACGACACTGTTGTATGGTAAGAAAACTCTGGAGTATGAAGATATGGTCTCGGTGCTGTGTTCCATTGAACAGCGAAAAAAGATGACCAAGGATGGAGCTGCCCAGGAGGGCTTGACCACTGGGGAGAGGTCAAGAAGAGAAAAAAAAAGAGGCAAGTCAAGGGGACGATCAAAGTTTCGAAAGAGCAGTAGCAAGAAAGAGGCTCGGTGCTATAAGTGCAATGAGATCGGGCACTTCAAGCGAGATTGTCCGTAGTGGAAGAGCAAGAAGGGAGACAAGGGAGGATCTGATGCACTGAGTACGGTGGCTAATCAGGAGGTGGAGAATGACCTCTTGGTGGTATCAGATGGTCATAGGCGATACACAGATGTACGAACCCTGGATTCAGCCTGTTCGCATCACTACACCCCAAACTGGTCTTAGTTCGTGACATACATCAAGATTGATGAGGAGACCGTGACACTCAGAGATGATCACCCATGAAAGATTACTGGTATAGAGAGCATTCGGATGAGGATGTTTGATGGGATAGTGCAGACTCTCACAAATGTGAAGCACGTCCCAGAATTGAAGAAGAATCTGATGTCACTGGGCTATTTTGAGCAGAGCGGCTTCAACTTCAGCAGTCGTACCAAAAGTAGAGTCTTGAACATATCCAATGGAGTCATGGTGGTGATGAGAGATAGAAGGATGGAGAATATCCTCTACAGGTTGGAAGGATCTGTGGTGACTGAAGAATCTGATGCAGCAGTTGCAGCGTAGGATCAGCAGGGGGCTCATCGGTTGTGGACTACTGCCTAGGCCACATGGATGATCGTGGGATGATGGAGCTGAGCAAGCATGGTCTGATTTCATATCTGGATGGAGGTATTTCAGAGGTATGTGAGCCATGCCAGATGAAAAAATAAATGAGAGTGCAGTTCACTACTAGTTCAGCCCGCAGTGCAGCCCCATTGAAACTAGTCCACACTGATGTGTGGGGACCGGCCCTGATTTCAGTCAGAAATAGGGTGAGATACTTCTTGACCTTTATAGATGATTTTTTGAGGAAGGCATGGGTCTACTTCATAAAAGAGAAATCAGAAGTCTTCACCAAATTCAAGGTGTGGAAAGCTAAGGTGGAGAAGGAGACAGGTCCGAGCTTGAAGTGTCTGCGATCTGACAATGGCGAAGAGTACACCAGCAGAAAGTTTCATATTTTTTATGAGGAGTGTGGCATCAAAAGATATTTCTTGATGAGAAGGACTCCTCAGCAAAATGGGGTGGCCGAGAGGATCAACAGATCCCTTTTGGAAAAGGCACTGTGTATGAGGCTGTCGGCAGGGCATCCTAAGGCGTTCTGGGTTGATATAGAACGCAATCTGCTATTTGATGAATCGATCACTTCACACAAGATTAGATGGTGGTATTTCAGAGAAAAAATAGTCTGAAAAGAGGATTGGACTGAGCCATCTAAGGATGATTGGGTGCACGGCATATGTGCACATCGGTGCTGGTGAGCGGACCAAGTTGGACGCCAGGTTATGGAAGATGGTGTTCTTGGGGTATCCTCAAAGAATTAAGGGATACCGACCATGGGATCCCTTGGAGAAGAAGGTCGTCATCAGTAGAAATGTCACCTTCGATGAAAATTCAGTTCTTCAAAGGTGAGATGTTATGGAGGAGTAGCAGGAGGTCCAGCAGGGCAGCACTGGACAACTTACATCCTATTCTTTTTTGCCTCTTGCAGGTGCATCGGAAAGACTTGGTATTCAGGTGGAGCACTCTTCAGATGTGTCTCCATAGGTGGAGAGACCTCAGATAGGTGATAGAATCTAAGAGGTCCAGCAGGAGTAAGCTGGACCTAGGATGGACATCGAGATTGTACTATATAAGCCCAAAAGGAACGTCAGATAATCGGAACGATATGGCTTGGAGGAGACATTGTCATATGCCCTGGTGATAGTGAATGGGGACCCCTACACCTATGAGGAGGCCATAGAGTGTCAGGACAAAGAGAGGTGGGTCCAAGCAATGTCTAAGGAGATGCAGTCTCTCTACAAGAACGAGACATGACGATTGGTGCAGTTGCCACAGGAAAAGAAACCCATTCATTGCAAATAGGTTTACCAACACAAGAAGGAGCCTTCGGAGTAGGGAGGTATCAGGTATAAGGCGAGGCTAGTGGCCAAAGGATACTCCCAGAAGGATGGCATCGACTTCAATGAGGTATTCTCTCCTATCATCAGACATACTTCCATCAGGATGTTGCTTAGTATTGTAAAAGCTCAAGACTGTGAGTTGAATCAGATGGATGTCAAGATGGCATTCCTCCATGGGCATCTGGAAGAGAGCATCTATATGGAGCAGCTACCAAGGTTCCAAGAGCCAAGAGCAGAAGGGAAGGTTTGTTTGTTACAGAAATCACTGTATGGGCTGAAGGAGTCGTCGAGGCAATAGTACAAGCGATTTGATTCCTATTTATGGAGCATCGAGCTTTTCAAGTACGAGTATGACTCTTGTATTTATGTTTGATCTTTGGAGGATGGGTCTAGGATGTTTTTACTCTTGTATGTGGATGACATGCTTATAGCATACAAGAGTAGGAAGGTTGTGCAGGAACTGAAGGTAGCCTTGTCTCGAGAGTTTGAGATGAAGGATTTGAGGCCTGCGAGGAAGATCTTAGGCATGAAAATTTTTAGAGATTGAGTCAAAAAGGTGCTATATTTATCTCAGGAAGGCTACATCAAGGTCTTAGAGAGGTTCAGGATGAAGGAAGCGAAACCGACGGAGCTATTACTCACCGAACACTTTAGACTCTCGAAGAAGATGTCGCCACAGATTGAGGTGGAGGCTCAGGAGATGGAGAGAGTGTTGTATGCCTCTAGTATGGGAAGCCTTATGTATTTCATGGTATATTGTAGGTCGGATATCGCCCATGCAATGAGCCAGGTCAGCAGGTTCATGATGCAGCCTGGCAGGGAGCACTGATGAGCACTGAAGGAGATCTTCAGGTACTTGATGGGTACTGTTGGAGTCGGCATCTGTTATGGACAGCGAGGAGGTGCTGAAGGACTCTCCAACATGTCCAAAGAGGCTCAGAAGCTGATAGGAGGGTTTGTAGATGCTGATTTTGATGGAGATGTGGACACTCGGCGATTGACGACATATTTTATATTCAGCCTGTTTGGAGGTCCTGTTTCGTGGAGATCATGCTTGCAACCCATCACAGCCATATCAACTACTAAGGTGAAGTATATTGGCATTATGGAGACAGCGAAGGAGGCCCTATGGCTAAAGGGTTTGGCATTGAAGATGGGCCTTGCATAAGAGGCCATCAAGGTGCACTATGACAGTCAGAGTGCACTGTTACTTGTACAGAACTCTGTCTACCATGTGAGGATGAAGCACATCGATATTAGATATCACTAGATCAGAGAGCTTGTGGAAGAAGATGAGGTGGAGCTGGTGAAGGTCCACACCAAGGAGAATCTAGCAGATGCACTGACGAAGGTTCTTTCATGAGACAGCTTTCGAAGATGTGTGACACTGATGTGCTTGATGGATAGGACGGAGTTGGCTGAGGCCTTAGGACATGAAGGTGGAGATTGTTGGGCCTCATGTGGTGCTCCCAAGGCTGAGGAGATCAAGACTAAGACCAAGGTCCAAAGTCCATGAGGTGCTCATGGGGTTTCTAGGACTAGTTTGGATCCTAGGACGAAAGGTTGTCAGCCTTTCGGATTTTGAGGTTCAGAAGACTTGAGCCTCAAGAGGCTAACTTATTTTAGGCTAGATTTGAGTCCTAGGTAGATGAGATTTGTTCAAATCATGAGTGTACATGGGTTTGGGTTAGCACAAATCTCATATCAAGTTAGTCAAGAGAGTTTTGTGGTTGGATCATATTGACCTTGTATAAATATCTTTGTATTTAGGATTTGTAAGAATAGTTCAATCAATTAAAATCATTTTCTCTTTGAAATTTCTCTCTCTTCCTTTCTCTCTCTCTCTCTGGTCTTCTTCATGTCCTAGAACCAACAAACCTAGGGTTTCTTGACCGCCACCCCAAAAAGGAAAGAAAGGAGGTGCTAGAAACCAGCTTCCCCCTTTTGTGCACACCCTTATTTTGAGCACCCCTTCTTGGCCGCCCAAGAAGAGTTTCAGATCCTAATTTTTTATTTTTTGGAGGCTTCATCAAGTGCGCTTCCAAGTTTCAAAAGGTGGATTTCAAATCTGATGGAGAAGGGGTTCCAATCGAAGAAGAAAATCCTACTGACAGGATTTACAAGGCTGCTGAAATCAGGAAGACTGTTCTTCTTCAATATGTTTCATCCCCTTCCAGCAAGTTTTCTTCATTGATGTCTTGATGGGAGGTACTCCACATACTTGAGAATGTGGCATAATACTTTGGATCATGGTCAGCATGAAAATATCATTCTCAATAAGGAGAATATCATCCACGTACAATACAAAGAAGATTGTCGCACTCCCACTAATCTTCTTATATACACAAGGTTCCTCTTTATTTTTTATGAAATCAAACGATTTGATTGCCTCATCAAAATGATGATTCTAACTCTGAGAAGCCTACTTTAATCCGTACATAGAGCTTTGCAGCTTGCAGACTCTGTGATCACCATCATCGGATGTGAAACCCATAGGCTGCTCCATATAGATATCTTCCTCAAGATATCTATTTAAGAAAGCAGTTTTCACATCCACCTATCATATTTCATAATCATAGTAAGCCGCAACAGCATGCAAAGTATAAATAGATTTTAGTATGGCTACAGATGAGAAGATTTTCTAATAGTCAATGCCCTCGCACTGACTATAACTTTTAGCTACAAGCTTAGCTTTATAGGTCTCTACCTTACTATCGGCACCTATCTTCCTTTTGTAGATTCATTTACTCCCAATGGGTACGATACCCTCAGGTGGATCCACTAAAGTCCAAACTTGATTCGAGTGCATCGAGTCAATATTTAACTTTATAGCATCTAATCATTTTTCGAAATCGATGTCAACATCATCTCGTCCAAGGTATTAGGATCATCAATATGACCCCTATCTTCCATAAAGAATATTTCCTTTACTTCCTCTGTAAGCATACCCATGTACCTTTTAAGAGGTTGGGAGATCCTATTAGATCTACGAGATGGTAGAGAAACATCAACTACTGGCTCATGGACTACGTGTTCCTGAGGATCTATAGCTCTGGGCTCTTCAGAGACTTTCTTTTCGAGCTCCACTGACCTCCCACTGCCACTATCCTAGATAAACTATTTTTCTAGGAATACGACGTTTCGACTCACAATCATATTATGGTCTTGTAGAAAGTAGTAGTATCCTATGAATTCTTTTGGATACTCTATAAAGCGAGTTATAATAGATCTATCTCCAACTTATCCGTCATCTGTCTCTTGACATAGTTCAGACATCCCCAAGTCTTGAGATAATCCAGACTCGACTTCTTATCAAACCATATCTCATACGGTTTGGTAGGAACAGACTTTGATGGAATCCTATTCAACAAGTGAATGGCAGTTAACAAGGCATGTCTCCAAAGAAATAAGGATAGATCAGTGAAACTCATCATGGATTGGACTATATCGAATAGAATCTTGTTCCTCCTTTCGGATATCCCGTTGAATTGAGACATTTCAGGAGGGGTCCATTGAGAGACTATGTCATTGTCCTTAAGATATCCCAAAAATTTTTGACTAAGGTATTCATCTTCTCGATCAGATCAAAAAATTTTAACAGATTTGTCTGTCTGCTTTTCTACATCATGTCTGAATTTTTTGAACTTTTCAAAGGTCTAGACTTGTGTTTCATGAGATACACATATCCGTACCTAGACAGATTATCAGTAAAAATAATTAAGTAAAAGTAAACACTCCTGGCCTACACATCAAATGGCCCATGCACGCTGGTGTATACCAGAGCAAGTAGCTCTATGGCCCTTTCCTTATGTCCTACAAAGGGCAACTTGGTCATCTTTCCTCGAAGACAGGATTCACAAGTTGGATACGACTCTGGGTTAAGAGAGTCAAGGATCCTATCCTTCTCCAGTCTATTTATCATGTCCTCTTCAATATGGCCTAGTCTATGGTGCCACAAGTACTTCTAGTTAATTTCATCTTTGGATCTCTTCTAGTTTACGGCACTCACTATTTACTCGTTTAGATTCACATTCGCATCAACATGCAAGTAATAAAGACTGTCAATTAAAAGACGTCGTGCAATCAATTTATTTCCTAAATCAATAGAGCAAAAGACTTTATTAAAATAAATTTCAAAACCTTCCTGTACTAGCACAGACATGAAAATTAAATTCCGACTAGCTACAGAAATATAATAACAGTCTTTCAAATCTAATCTAACACTAGACGGTAATCGAAGAGGATAAGTGTCAATGACCTCTGCAGCAATCTTTGCTCCATTGTCGATCCGAAGGATTATATCACCTTTCCTCAATCTTCTACTTTGCATCAGATCCTGCATTGAGATACATATATGAGCACTCGAGCCAGAGTCTAATACCCAACCAGAAGTAGAAGAAACCGTAAGGTTAGATTCAATTATGAGCATACCTTCAGAAGATTTATCATCCTTTTTGTTCTTTAGGCTCTCCAGATATTTAGAACAGTCCCTCCTCCAATGGCCTTTATTATGACAGTGGAAATACTTTTCTTTTGCCTCGAATGCCTTTGGACCATCATTATTTGGCTTGCTCTCTTTCTTCTGCTTCTTCGCAGATTTAAACTTCTTCCTTCTAGTAGAGTTTCTCTTAGAAGAAGAAGTCCACTCTACAGTGAGAACAGTGCCCCGTAAACTCTTCAAGGTACCCTCCGTAGTGATCAACATATTAAGAAGTTCGAAAATAGTGCAGTCAAGTTTGTTCATATAAAAATTTATAATGAATTGACTATATGAAGTGGTAAGGGATTGAAGGATCAGATCCATCTGTAATTTTTTTTGTATTTCTAGTCCGAGCTTCCCAAGCTCCTTGATATCCTTGATCACTGTCATACAGTGCACATGGACAGACTGTCCTTCACGCATCTTCAGATTGAAGAGTCTTTTGGATACTTTGAAATATGTAGTATGGCTCTGCTCACCATACAATCCTTGTAGGTGAGTGATCATAGCCCGGACAGTGGGCATATGCTCGTGCTGGCTTTGCAACTTGTTTGACATAAACGCCAGCACGTAACACTTGACCCGACTGTCTTCATCCGTCTACTTCTCAAAAATAGCTCTTTGCTCAGCAGTGGGACAGTTTGGTAGCACTACGGAATTCTGATCGAGAATATGACTTAATTTTTTTGAGATCAAAATAATCTTGAGATTTCTGAGCAAATCTTTATAATTGATACCGATCAAACGATTGGTTTCAAGGATGCAGACTAGAGGGTTTGAGGCTGATATTATGATTTAACTGCGAGAGTAGAGATTCAAGTTAGACATTTATACTTAATATTTATATTTACTTCTAAAAACTTTAAGATGTAAACAATGGCTCCCACTAATTTATCGGATCCCTCCACTCTCCGAGAAGGAAAGGAAAATCCTAATGCGACAAAGGATTCCTAGTGGGTGCTGCGGTCCCACGGATGACATGCACCTCACCTAACAGTTATTGGTAACATGCACATCAATGTGTAAGCAACTCTTTGCCTAAATGCTTCACTAAGCATATTGCAGCGACTTGATCTTTAAGTCATGTAGACTCACCTAACAGTTATTGTTCACACTTCTTAGTTAAGCCCGACCCACCATTCGTAAGTAGGTACAAGGCCATCATTAGGTCTCTCACCTAATAGTTATTGGGTCCAACCCCATCCTTATCCTAGAGCAACTCTTTGCTAATAGAGTGGTTGCATATTCTCGATGCAACTGAACCACTATAACCAGTCGAGAACAATCAACACCGATAGCACACCCGCATATCTACAACGGTGGAAGATCTATGGACTTAATATTTATGGAGAGGTTAAGTTTAGATCTCATCTAATCAGTCATCATATGATTGATCTAACTGGCATGGGCTAAATCAGATTGTTAAGCAACCTAATTCAAGACCCAATCTTTTAAATTGACCAGATAAGTAGAGATCGGTGGGGGTCCCCTCATTGCCTTCCTAAGACATCAATAAATTGATCAGATTGGCTAACAAAATTAATTAAATAATTATATCTCATTAACTTGTCCTAGATATCAATAGGTCGATTGATCAGAATTGATTAGCTCAAGCGAAGCGGGCTCAAACCAATGAGCCAAATTAGGTCCTTAGGTTAATCGATTCTACATATCGGATTCAATCAATTTGATCAACAATAATTGTATGATCATTAACTTAATTGATCTAACCTTTATCAATACTTGACTTGGTTTGATCAATTACTTAATCGAGTTAGACCCATATGACTCAAATCAAAAATTTTAAATACAATCCTATTACATGACTTAATTTATGATTTTTCCATGACCAAAACCCTCATGCATAAACATAAATTTTAGATTTTAAAATTATATTTCAGATCTAAATTTATTGCATAAAAATAAGTTTTAAAATATAAAAATAATTTTTAAATTTTATCATACAAACATATATCACATATATGCATGTAAAATCAGATCTAAACCAAATTTCAGATTTAAGCATGATATCATATATCTCATATACTAATTATGGATCAGATTAAAAGTAAATTTATGATCTAAATATATAATCATATATCATATATATGAATCAAAATTTAGATCATATAAAAATTTTAGATTTTATGCATGCATCTATATATCACATGAATATGAACTAGAACTTTTTTTAGATCAAAATTCAGATCTATGCATGCAATTTCATATCATCTATATATTTTAAAAATAAATCCAAAATCAAATTATAGATTAGAAGATCCATCTATACATCTCATATATCAGGGAGAATCTGATTTTAAAATCTTTTCAAAAATATGTATATCAAAATTCAGCATATGAAAATCTATAGCTCTGAAACCACTGTTGGAATTCGGGGTTTGGTGCATGCATATATGTTTTAAAAATTTTATTTTCTAAATACTGCAGTAGAGAATAAGATTAAAATATTTTTAATTTAAATTATACATGCATAAAAATATAAAATCACATGGATCTATCTCATATACCAAAATTGATATATGCTAAAATTCAGATTGCGATCAAATCATATATCTGTTTTGCAATCTTTTTCTTCGAATCTGGATCTGAAAGAGAAGAGATTTTCTTTAGCCATACAAGCATCCGACCTCTACGAGTATCCATGCAAGATTAGTCTAGAACAGTCCTCTTTAATCTGAATTTTAATTCTCCAAAATTCAGCCTGCTGAATCTGAACGAAATCCGAATCGCGATCAACGCTTGACTTTCTTCTTGATCTTCTTCTTCTCCTCTTCTCTATAGTTTCTTCTTACTTTGTGCTACTACAAAATACTAGCAACCAATAAATTATGGGATGCCCAACAGCTTAGGAGTGGAACTCTTTGGGACTCGCATCCCAAGGGATGGGCGTGTAGAACGCCCAAGAGAAGAGAAAGAGAAAGGAAGAGAGGGCATGGAGAGAGCCTTTGGGCATGAGGAGCTGCTAGTTTGGATACTCTAGGGACCTTAGAGGAGGTCCCTTTAAATAGGCATGAGGATTGAATTCTATTCAATCACATAATACAAGTCCTATTTGCATTGGGTTTCTTATTAACTTAAGTTATCCAACTTCCTTTAGGAGACCCTTTAGGTGCCAACAAGCGGAGCCCTTACACCCATAATTAGACACCCCAAAATATACCCAAAAAATATCCCATAAGAACTAAAAGCCCTCTAATCAATGGACATGCCCAATTTGATCAAATCAAGGTGGTGCCCAAAGATAACTATCAGAAAAATTAATTCGGGACTTGCACCCTTAATTAATTTAATCCATAATCTTAGACATCCAATAATTAGAGTCTCATAAATCTTATTCATGTAGGTTATTAGCAGATAATTAAGTTAAAATTATCTTATCAAATAAGTAATCTCAACAGAAAGAGAAATTAGATCCAACTATGTGCTAGCAAGGTTATCATGAACTCAATGGGTTTTTCTAAATCCAATTGATACTTCATAAGCTCAATTACTTATTCCAAACCTAATCCTTTTGTTGTATGATCCCATAGGTTTAATTCTATCTAGTAGTGAGATATATAATGATCTCTATCATTATATCATTGAAACTCTTTTCAATAGATCGAAATAATTTTACTTAAACTCAATAAGGAGTGTCGATCCAGAACAATCCTAGTAAGCTCTCACAATCCACCAGTGACATCAAGCAATATGTAGTGACAACCTAGTAGAACTGAAATGAATCTCTATGTATAGTTAACGTGTGATTCAGTCCCTCTATCGTGAGTCCCGACTAGATGGCAGATTATGGATAAATCATCAAACCGCAACATCAGTCATATGATAGATTCGATTAGCTCAAGTCCAATTGTGACTTCTATGAAAACTCTTTTTCATCAATCACACTACCATGGTTATAGATTCTTGGACTTAGTCTTTCAAATCTCATAGGACTACTCCTCTCTATCAAGATCGATAGATCCTATCTTGATGCGCACCTCACTCCTACAGTGAACCAACTGTCACCAACATCCACTACAAGGACTCATTGAGATCCATGTTTATATGTCAGTCAAACTTCAGCAGCCTCACTACGAGTAGCAGTACTATCTCAAGTCAAAAGACCAGTCATACAACTACAGCATCGAAATAATCACTGACGATTGAAAAAAAATTCAAGTGATCTCTCGTACGGTCACGCTCAGCACTAGTTATTCTCTAACAACCATCCGCACTCGTCGCTCTGTGTCTCACACAATAGATCAAAGACTCATCTATCTCGAAGAAAGTGATTTGTACCTCAGTCTATTCAGACCAATAACCATTCTTATGATAATTTTATGATCGAGAGCATTTAGGAATTATATACATGTCTCTAATTCTCAACACCTTGAGAATATGTATCATAACTAATTTTATGGACGATTTAAGGATACATCACACTTGAATGAAAAGAAATTATCTTTTTATTGATCATATCAATATATTAAGTACAAAATTATGTCCTAAATTTATTATAATATGTCAGCCATATTGGCTTCTAGGACATACATCTAACACCAAAGTCAATCATCAGTCTGTTGATAGTTGAGCTTATTATTATAATTATATATGAATTATTAAATTAATAAATATTATTTGATTTTTTCATCACTGTGTATATTTTATTTTGAACTCCTGTTATGTGATGAAGTCCTTAGGACTATTTGATTCGATATAGGAGGATATATCAATTGATCTTTAAACCTTAAGTTTACGATCAAATAATATACTATTATTAGGACAATAGCTATATCAAGTATAGGTCTTTATGTGCCATGTACGTTGGTTGTCTTCTTAATCAAAGAGTGTGGAGATACTAGTATGGCATGCAAGTAAGATGTATGAGTATATTCACTGAATGTGACCAACTGTTGAGTACTCTGCTGTCAAGAGTAGCTCATAAAAGATATGGGTATAAGTGTCCCTTCGATCTGAGATCACCACGGTGACTTACAAGCAACTCACTGTGCTTTGATGTCAAACTATCTAAATTTCTAATACAGTAACGAAAGATTTTTGGACACAATCAAATACTTGAAAAGTCAGTGTGTGAGTCAAGATAGAATTGATCTCTCCGAATAAGTAGGAGTTAATGTATCAGTATGTTTCAATTCAGTAAAACCAAGTTTGGGATGATCTATGTGATGGATTTTAAAAATTGAAATACAATGTGGATGATCATATCAGGGTTGATAGTTAAATCTTAGGTCATCTTGAGTATTTAAATCAAAAGAATGAATTATACGGTAACCATATGCCAATAGATTCTTGAATGATGCTTCACAATCTTTCGACCTATCCGAACGTTGGGTATCATTGCTAGATGATCATTTTAATTGATATAAAAAAATTATTTTTATACTACTGACTTAGGTTTGAACCTATGGGGTCACAATTAAAAAAAATTTCTGATTGATTATATGGTTGATCAATGATTAAGAATCATTCTAGGGGTAAAACTATCAATTCGATTGATGATTAATCCTATGCAAAAGTTGTAATAAATTAATTTGCTAATTATTGATGAATTATAATAAGATTGATTAATAATTAGATTATTAATTAGCTCAATTTAATTAAGTATTGAGATTTAGATCAAATCTAATTGAATTGGATTCAATTTGGTTTGACCCGATTAGGTTATGAGATGACCTAATCGCTAAGGATATTCGATTCCTGATTTGATCAGAACTTGAGCTTGATTAATTTTTAATTTGATTAAATTTTAATCAAGACTATTTACTATCTAATTAGATTGAGTTTAGTTATCTAATTGGGTCTAACCTAATTTGGTTGGGTTAAGAATCTAATTGGATGAAAAAATAATTCGAATTCAAATCTCTTGTGCCTCCTTTCTCTGCGCCCTCTTATTCTTCATGCGAGAAAAATTTTTTATGTGAATTTGTCTCATACCCAAAAGTTTTTCTATGTCTATATCTGATTTCTTTAAAACTAAAAATTGGTTAGTTTAAATTTGAGTTCAAATGGATTTGAATTTGAATGAAAATCTAGAGTCCAAATTGAGTTGGACTCTTCTCTTCATGCCATCACCTTTCTCTATGCATAAAGTATTTTTGCATAAGATTTTTTGTATCAATCTAATGTTGGTCAACCCTTCTCTGAGTTTATAAGATGAGGATAAATTTTATTTTAAAATTTAATTCAAATTTAATTTGAATTGATGATAAGGATCAACCAACGTTTGAAATTGAACCGAAACTACCTTTTTCTTATCCTTATCTTCCCATAGGACGCCACCCTTAAGAAGGGATCAGTTTTATGAAAGATTAGAAATGATTTTGGCATGAGAAATCTAAGAGTTGGGGCATAAAAAGTTGAGAGTGGGCTGGGCTTCCGTGCATGAGAAACAAAGGAAGTGTTCTTCCTCTCGGGTGTGTGGTGTAGGGTCTAAGGTTTCAACTCTAGATTTGTGCGAAGAAAAATATAAGAGTGAGACTTGTTTAATCTCCCACATCACCACCTCCTTGTAAAGCTTCATCTTCTGATCTAGAAGAGTCTACAAGATCCGAAAAAAGGAGTTTAGATCAGCCATCTAGAGCCTTCGATGCGAGCTAGCACTCCCGCGAAGAAAGATCCGATCAGAGTTTCGAGTGGATGATCTATAGAGATCAGACGATCTATATACCTACTCGGCATCAGTGAGAGCTTCATACTATGCCTACTAGTAGTGAAGATCATTGATCTACAAAAAAATGATGAGTTCTGAACTCAACCGATATGATCTAAAGGTTAGATCAAATTCAAGACATCGATGTGATCGATGCAATTTTTTATTTTATATCTGATTTTATATGTAAATTTTTTATATCATAGATCCTTAATTGATAGTTTAGATCTGATTCAAGGCATGTTTAGAAGATTAAAGTATTTAATCTTTTATTTTTTACTGTAAAATTTTAAAAATACATGCTTTGAACTACCTATTATCCCTTCAAAAGCATTCATAAAGGAGAGTAGCTGATGGCTTGAGGTTGCATCCACCAGCTGATTAATCCGAGATAGTAGGTAGCTATCCTTAGGACACATTTTGTTGAGATCGATATAGTCAATACTTGCACACCATTTTTTATTCACCTTTTTGACCAATATTATGTTGGCTAGCTACTCTAGATAATAGACCTCTTGAATGAATTCGGGCTTCAAGAGTTTATCAACTTCTTCTTATATGGCTTTTTATCGTTCGGAGATGAAGCTGCACTTCTTTTGCCTAATTGGGTGATGCTTCAAATCCACACTCAGATAGAGAGCAATGACCTCAGGATCTATGCCTAATATGTCAAAGACCGACCAGACAAATACATCTGCATTGGCTCAAAAAAATGAAGTGGGTGCTGAAGGTCCTCTTCTCGTAGATTGGAGCCAACCCTAATGACCCTGTTTGAATCAGCTTTATCCACTGGCACCTGAATGAGGCCTTCCATCGGCTAACCCCTCTATTTTGCTAGCTCATCTCAGACGTCCAGTTATTCCTTAGGTTGGCATTCTTCAAATGCTTCTCCTCATTGAGTCACTATATAGCATTTTCTTGCAAGCTGTTGATTGCCTCGGAGCTCACCAATCTCGCAAGGTGTTGGAAATTTTACTATTAGGTGATGGGTCGACACCACTGCTCTGAGGGAGTTCAACCCAAATCGACCCAATATAGCATTATACACAGAGAAAAGTTTTACAACCATTTTGCCCAGAGGTAGCAACCCAAGAGGGGGGATGAATTATGTTTTTATAAAATTTAACCAAATTTAAGCTCTAAATAAGTATGCACAATTAATTGAGCTAACTTAAGTATTGGTAAAGTGAATGTAATTCAGTAGCAAAAATAGGATATGAAAATAGCTATTCAAGAACCGTAACTAAGCAAAGCAAGTATTAAATGCAAGAAAGATAAATGCAAGAAAGCGCAACACAAACATGCAAGAATTTTTTTGTGGTTTGGTGCAACCCCGCACCTACGTCCACTCTTCAAGCTCTTCTTGAAAATTTTACTATAATCAATCCGATTACAGTACGTTTATTTTTTTGAGCTCACAAATAAATTTAGTTGATTTTTTGAGATCACCAACAAAAATGTTACACTGATTATTTTTCGGACTTACAATCAATCTAGTTGGTTTTTCGGGATAACCAACCACAATCTTACATTGATTATTTTTCAGACTCACAATTAACCTGGTTGGTTTTATAAGCTTACCAACCAAAATCTACAAGGTCTAATTCCAGACTTAGATGAGTCTAATTTTTAAGTTTTTTTTCCCAAAAAAAACTTGTAAAGAAACAAAAATATAAGATATAAAACTTTAGAACAAAATAAAATAAAAAGAATAAACTCTTGGAAGTTCGAAAGAAGTTGATAATGAGTTGCTCTTTTGATGCTTCAACTTCTCTTCTTGATGCTTAAGAGGATGTAGCTGATAGTGGTGAAGATTTCTCTTTGAAGGTTCTCAATTCTGTGCACTCAATCCCTCTCTTTTTCTCTTTCTCAAAGATATTCTATATTTTCTTCAAAAAATAATAATTTCTCTTTCAAATTCTCTTAGCTTTTTTTCTAATTGATTCTCCACCTTTTAATAGGCTTGACAATGGCTGGAGAAGGAGTTTGGACCGTTGGAGGACTTGAACTAGCCATTGGGGTGAAAAAATAATCATCGGAGAAGTGCAAAAAAACTAACTATTATAATCTATTCCGTGCTTGAGGTCGAGTCCATTTTAATTGGGATCGACTCTATTTTCATTGGGGTTGACTCCAATCATCCACAAGTCAACTCGAAGTCCTGACGAATTGGGTCGATCGGTCTGAAAAACTATTCTCTATCTTCTAAGATCGAGTCGACTCAGATCTTCTTCGAGTTGACTCACATGCATGCCAGTCTTCTTCCAATATATCAGAGTCGACTCTGCTTCATTAGGAGTCGACTCCTCTTGGCCAAGCATGAAAAAATCCATTCTTTGAAGTGCTTTGGATTGGCAACTTGAGGAGATCTTTTCAATGGGATATTTTTTTCAATTTGAATATCTAAAAAGATCTACATTCATTCTTGAAACATATGATTAGTATCATTTATACTCAATATTTTAAAATCATCAAAATCAATCTTAGGGTTAACAATCTCCTCCTTTTTGATAATGATAAAACTTTGAGTATATGCGCAATAATAAGAATAATGTATTTCAACTAAATGGCTAGTATAAATCATGAAGTGATAAAATAATCACATATGAAAATACACTTCATGAATGCTTAAGTTTCAAATGTTTTCATGATTCACATGATCTAAAATGTTTCAAGTATAAAACATATGAGCATCTTAAGCATTAATTTATTGAGTTTCTTAAGCATTAATCCTTTAAGCATATACTTAACATCACTCTCTCTCTTTTTGACAATATCAAAAAGCTCATGGAAAGGATCAAAAAGTATCATCAAAATCAATAGGACTAAATTTAAGAATGTATCAAAATGAGAGATATATTCAATTCAGAAAATCAATTCAAATGAACCATCTTCCCTTTGAAAACTTATGTTTTGATTCAAAATATGCTTAAAATATTACTTTCTTTTCAAAAATTAGCTCGAATTCCAATACCAAAGGCTCTCTCCTTTTTTTGAATGAATATGACTCTTTAATCAAAATTTCAAATAAGTACTTTTAAGTTTTAGGAGGAATATAGCTTTTCCAAAGATTTGAACATAAAATCAAGCACAATGTTTAATTCAATATTCATTCTTTCTTTTTCTTAGTAAATTTTAGTCAATTAAGTTTAAAAAAGATATGTATTAGAAATATATCGAGCAACTTAAAAATAGTATCAAAGTACTTTTTCAAATTCATTTCTTGAGTATAAATTACTTCAATACAAATAATTTATAAAAATTTTTTAATGCACATCAAAAATTCAATATCATATTCAAATTTATAAATATATTTCAAAATTAGATTTAGAAATTCATTTCTTGGAGAAGAATATGCTTCAAATTCATTTTAACTCCAACTAATTGTCTAAAAATAAGATAGAGCAATCAAATCATGTAAATCAAGTTGGATGATCACATGAAAGCTTAAATTAAGAATATTATAACATAATTGGTTGAGAATTTAAAATCATAATTTAATTTTTACAATATAAATTAATTTAAATTTTCAATCAAGATTAAGATAATATGCAGCAAACACTTCTCCCTCGTTTGGAGATTAAATACTAAAAAATTTATTTTTTTAAAGAATTTCAATAATATATTCTCCTCCTATTTTTCATAATTGTTGTTGGATAAACTTGCTTTTAACTTTTCTCCTCCTTTTTCATTCAAATTAAGCATATGAATTTAGTTTTTTAAAATTAGATTCTCACATTTAAATGCATTTTCAATTAACTGATCATTTATTCTTTTAATATTTTCTTCCTCTTTCTTTTGTAAACAAAGCTATCTTAAAATTAAGCATAATTTAGAGGTGTGAGCATCAGTTACAATCAAACATTGCATTCATTCAAGTAGAGACTAAATTTTCAAAAATTCTCCTTTTTATTACTTTCCAACAAATATCAAAAAATCCAAAATGTGTAGCATATACATCTATCAAAAATAGATTGCCAGGGAGGACTAAAGGCTCTATAATGCAAGTCCTAGCATCCTAAGGGTAAGATCAGAATGATCTAGGATGAAGATCCAGAGTTTCGAACTAGATGGGAGAGGGGTCTAGAGAGGATTATGGTGCAAAAAAAATGAGAATAGAAGGACAGAGCCTTGGGATATTTCCAACAAAGAAACCTATCCCAGACACTGGAGTCAACTCTAGTAAAATTGGGGTCGACTTCTCACAGAACTGTTTAAAAAATTCGATACAGCACTCGAGTCGACCCTCTATTTCAAGAGTCGACTCTTTGATACAGAAATAGTTTAAAGGAGTTTTAAATCAAAAAAAATTGATCAATTTGAATAAAAATTAATTTGCAATCAACTTGAGGATCAAAAATGATATTCAAATCAAATTGAGAGATTAAAAATTGATCAGTTAGGGTTTGATGAATAATCAAATCAAAGGTATCAAAGAAGAGGAAATCTAGAGATTAGGCTTTATAAGTTCAGTTCAACTAAGAAATTTCAAATCCTTAGGGAAAAACCTAAGATGCAATGCATATCAATCAAGCACTTGATTTTTATGATTGAATGTCTTATCTTCAAGTACTTAGGTCACATAATTTTAGGAGAATTTCAACAGTTAAGCATCTTATGGAGGAAATGTTAAAACTTAGCTCATTTGTCATTTTTGTAATCAACTAGATTCATATATAATTAAGTTCATTTTAATTTAAGTTTTTTTTTTTTTAAGTATATAACAAGACATGAGAAGTTAAGAGAGCATGCTGAATTTTGAAGTGAGCATATGCTTATATCAACTACATAATGTATTGAAGAAGGCATGCTGATTTTGCATTTAATATAAAGTCAATATGTTCAAACATTCAAATCGCGGAACATATTCATTGTAAGCATTGATAAGTCATCAAAATCAATCAAATATATTCAATAACTATAGCAATTAATGATGGTATAATGAGAGAAATGTTATTTTTTTACCAAATCTTATCATCCATTTTCTCAAGTCCAAGCCATCCATCCATAAGAACTAGCTCCTTTTGCTTCATTGGATGCTTGGTATACTTGCAAAATCACTTATTAATTTTTAGTAACTAAGTCATCTTGGGTCCATGGGGGTTAGAATATATGGTTCCTTTTAGAACCCAAATTTGTTTGATTAATGTTTGACTAATTCTTTTGATGCATTTTAAAATTTTGTAGCTAACTTTATTACATTTAAAGCAAACCATAAAATAATTTTTAAATGAAGCTCTTATGAACATATTTTTTTAGAAATTCTATTTTCTTAATGAACTGTAACCAATTCCAGCTTTATTGAAAATAATCTTTTGATTATTTAAAATTGCTTGAAGCTTTTGAGACCAATTGTAAATTTTTCCATCGTGGGCATCAAGTTTTCTATCTCTTTTCTCAATTTTATATTTTCTTCCAAAAAAGATTTTATTTCTTTGAATAATTTTTTTCTTTACAACAAAAAAATTTTAATTTTTAGATTCTTCTTTCAACTTGTTGTTTTCTTCAACTAAAAATTTTTCAGATTTAAGAAGTAATTCTTTATTTCTGGTCAAAGCATTCTCTTCTCTTAAAGATCTTCTTTTTCTATCAATATTTTATTTTTCTCTTTAGTCATAAATTGATTAGACCTTTTAAGTTCTTTATTTTTCAGTCTTAACTTTTTGAATTCATCTATTAAATCATTAAAGGTTTCATATAATTCATCAAATATAAAGTCAGAAGAATTTTTAAGATTTACCTCATTGTCATCAGTTATGAGGCAAAAATTGGTGATACCTTCTTCTTCTTTCTTATTTTTTTTCTATGCCTTGCTCCTCCTTAATCAGTACTTTCTTTTTTCTTTATTTCTTCTTCTTCTTTTTCTTTCCATGAGGCATAGGTCGGGATGAGCCTCCTTGTGTTTTTGTTGATTAGCTCCCTCATATATGATTTCCAATTTCTCCCATACTTTCTTTGCTGAAATGTAAGAAAAAATCACGTTAAATTTGTTTAAATCTAACAAACAATAAAACATATTCATAGCTTTAGCATTTAGTTGGATTATTTCTTTATCAATCAATACATTGGGTGTAGGTGGATCATTAACTATAATCTTCTATAAATTATAATTATATAATTGTATAAAGATTTTCATTCAAGATTTTCAATAGATGTAATTTGATCCATTAAAGAGAGGAGGATGATCTAAAGAGTGGCCTTCATTAAACAATGATTCAATTTGGGTTGTCATGATCTTTGGCTCTAGACCACTAGATCAACAACTAATAACAAAGTACTTGTTCTGATACCACTTGTTGTCCAGAGATAGCAACCCAAGAGAAGGGATGAATTGGATTCTTATAAAATTTAACCAAATTTAAACTCTAAGCAAGTATGTACAATTAATTGAGCTAATCTAAGTGTTGGTGAAGTGGATGCAATTCAGCAGTGAAAATAGGATATGAAAATAGCTATTCAAGAACTATAATTAAGCAAAGCAAGTATTACACGCAAGAAAGATAAATGAGAGAAAGCACAACACAAGCACACAAGAAGTTTATAATGGTTCGATACAACCCCGCACCGATGTCTACTCTCCTAGCTTCTCTTAAAATTTTACTATAATCAGTCCGATTACAGTGTATTTATTTTTTCGAACTCACAAATAAATCTAGCTGATTTTTCAAGATCACCAATCAAAATTTTATATTGATTATTTTTCAAGCTCACAATCAATTCAGTTGATTTTTCAAGATAACCAATCACCACCTTATACTGATTATTTTTTGGATATAATTAATTCAGTTGATTTTACAGGCTCACCAATCAAAATCTATAAAGCCTAATTTTGAACTTGGATGGGTCTAATCTCCAAGTTTTTTTTTCCTAAAGAAACTTGTAAAGAAATAAAAATATAAGATATAAATTTTTAAAATAAAATAAAATAAATAAACTCTTGGAAGCTTAGAAGAAGTTGATGATGAATTGCTCTTTTAATGCTTCAACTTCTCTTTTTGATGCTTGAGAGGATGTAGCTGATGGTGGTGAAGACTTCTTTTTGAAGGCTCTCAATTCTGTGCACTCAATCTCTTTCTTTTTTTTCTTTATCAAGAATGTCTAATAATCTCTCTAAAAATAATGATTTCTCTTTTAAATCTTTTTGAGTTTCTTCCCAATTGATTTTTTTAATAGGCTTGACAATGGCTGGAGAAGGAGTTTGGACTGTCGAAGGGCTTAAACTAGCCATTGGGATGAAAAAATGACTATTGGAGAAGTACAAAAAATTAGCTATTATAGCTTATCTCGTGCTTGGGGTTGACTCCATTTCTATTGGGGTCGACTCCAATCGTCCATGAGTCGACTCGAAGTCCTGACGAGTCGGCTCAGTCATAGGGTCTGAAAATTATTCTCCATCTTCTGAGATCAAGTCGGTTCAGATCTTCTTCAAGTCATTTCATCTGCGTGCTAGTCTTTTTCCAACATATGAGAGTCGACTCTTCATCATCAGGAATTGACTCCTCTTGGCCAAGCATGAAAAAACTCATTCTTTAAAATGCTTTAGCTTGGCAACTTAAGGAGATCTTTTCTATAGAATATTTCTTCAATTTGAATACCTAAAAAGACCTACATACATTCTTGAAACATATGATTAATATCATTTATACTTAATATTTTGAAATCATCAAAATCAATCTTAGAATTAACAAATCAAAAAATTCACCTCGATGGTAGCCTGCCTTGGAGCTCGTCCTGCCACCATGGGGTGGGAAATAGCTCCTTCTACGAGCATTGTATTGCTGGAGAATCTGACCAAAAGAAAGTTTTATTTCACTAACTATCCAGAATTCAAATCTACTTATACAAAAGCATCATAAAACAAAACATCTATCGAACTGTCATTATCAACCAAAATATAGTATACATTATAATTTGAAATATTTAAAGTTATGATCATGAGATCATCGTGTGGGCATTTTATTCCTTCCAAGTTGGCTTCAGAGAAAATGATTTCATCACCGACCTTTCTCTTCTTCAGCTTCTTATCTTCAACCTAGCTTGCTCCAAGAGTGGTGCAGTTGAACTACCCCCCAAAGATGGTGTGGATTTGCCCTGCTATCAATCGATCTCCCTGGAGGTCTTCATAGTGTGAAGGATCACCTCTGGGTTCTTCTCGGGTCGATCGAGCATCAACATAGCATCGGAGTCATCCTCATCAAATAGGTGCTTTTATCTCCTCCTCAAGCTTCCAGCATTCCTCCATGTCATAGCCATGATCCTGATGATACCTATGGTACTTTCTTGAATCTCTTGCTCGCATCAATGCAGTCATCTTTTTCAGCCTGGGAAGCTCTTCCTATTGTTCTATCTCCATCAGTATTTGAGCTCAGGGAGTATTTAATGGAGTGAAGTGGTGAAACCTTCACAGAGGAGTGATAGGCATCATCTCGGAGGGGATCTAGCTCGATCTCCCCGACAGGGAGTTCGAGATCGGTGGGACCTCTACTTGATGTGCTAATGCTGCACTCATCGATAATCTTTTTTTTTTCCTCGATCATTCTTCGACTGTGATCTACCACCAGAGTTCTCCCCCTGTTGATCTCAAGCTTCCTCAACATGAGCATACCTCTCGACTAGCTCTAACATTTCAGCAAAATTCTTTGGGTACTTTTTATTGAGGAGAAAAGAAGGTTATTTCGAAGGACTCTGGCCTTAAGTGCAGTCATAGCCACTGATTGGTCTAAATTTTGTACTTTCAAGGCCGTGGCATTGAAATAGTTAATGTAGTTCCGAAGAGATTCATTCTCCTATTATTTAATACTAATGAGGAAGTCCGAATTTCGATATTGTCGGTGATGCTGATGAAGTGCACAACGAACATCCGATTGAGCTGATTAAAATAGCCTACTGTATTCGACTGAAGGCTCAAATACCAATGGCAAGTGGCTTTCCTCAGAGTTGAAGGAAAAGCTCGATAGAAGATTATGTCAGTTGCTCTATGTAGGAGTATAAGAGATTTAAAGTTCTTCAAATGATCTGTTGGATCGGCAGTTCCATCATATGGTTCCACTTGAGGTATTTTGAACCGAGGTGGTAGTGGTTCGCTCATAATCTTTTGGGTGAACAGAGGGTCGGTGTTGAAATCGAGCTCCGCATCTTGTTGATGTGGTGCTCACAATGAGTTAATTTGATGCTGCATCTCCTAAAGTTTCTTTTCCATCTCATCCTCCCGAGTTGGGTGGTGATAAGGAGAGAAGTTGCCTGACGTAGAATCTCTCCAGGATAGCGGAGTTGACGAGTACCTATGCCTCCACCAGATGGGACTGGCTGGTCGGCTGAGATGACTGGCACTTACCCTTAGACTGTGCAGGTGAGATCAATTGACTAATCTGCCCCTATCCTCTTACGGAGCTTTCAGAGTGGGCTGAGGTGCTAAGGTCTGTTGCATCCCTCGTACCGTGGCAGACAAGGCTTGTACTTGTTGAATGAGGCTGTTGTACTGTTCTTGCAAAGCCGCCAGTGCTGATGGTGGAGGAAAGTTCTGTTAGATTGGATTAGGTGCGGCACTTTCTTACTGAGCATTGTTGGTTCGCACTTCATTCGAATGGCATGATGTATTTGATGCTTCTCATCGTGGCCTCATGATGATCTTCGATGAACTCTCTTCTTCTCATATTAGGATCTCAAAATTGGTTGGGAGGCGCTTCCTCTAGCACCATTGTTGCACCTAGCTCCCATGCTTGAGGTCAGACAGATAAGGTGATGGTGTACGCTGGGGCCACTACCTGCGTTTTGACTCGAGAACCTGCAACAAAGTCTTGCCAGAGTATTTTTCGATGAGGATCCTTCGATGCTCAAGTTGGGAGATAGAGAACAACGAGAAGGAGAGAATAAAAATTGAGAACTTACTTTGGAGGTCCCCGTACTCCTCTATTTATAGGAGAGGAATTGGAGTCACACACTCCATGGAGTCTCGACCGATCCTTGATTACTGCACTTAAATTAGGTTGGCAGGGGTTCTTTCTTTTGGGGAGGCAACTCGATCGTAGAGGTATTCTTCCTTATCCAAACTTTCCAAACTGAAAATGAGGTGGATTCCATCAATGGGGCCCACTGTGTGCCATAGGTGAGGTTGGCTTGGGATGACCTGAACATACTTCAGGCAGACCGAGGTGAACACTTCGACCAGGATCAAAGTCCAAACTGCCAACCATGCGGCCCCTGCCAATTTCTTCTAGCCATTGAAGCCCAACTTCCGTAGTTCCTTCATCGATGCTGAGGATGTGAATGACCAAGGCTGAGGTGGAGATCCACAATAGATAGGCTAATAAATTGACACTATGATTTCACATGAAAGGTAATAGAAAGAACAAACCCTCATATCCCTAACCCTACTAGGTCAAAGATGTTGGGGATATCATAAATAGTGGGGATGACAAGAAAAGAAGGGAAAGGAAGAGGTCTTTATCTTTTAACTAATTGCAGACTTTGTCATTGAGCTCCTATCGATATTTGATGCCACCTTTCTAGAACATCAACAACAAGAACGGCAAGTATCATGCTCATGCCCAGGCACAATTTCACACTAGAAAGTAGATTCTGACCTACTCTTGTATGAATGGTTTGAATTAGGAGCCATTGTAGGATAATGGAAGCAAATCTCTTAGATTGCATTTGGTAGCCGGTAATTTGAATCAATTTAAAATGGGCCCATTGGATCATTGCGTTTGGTGTACTTTTTATGTGGCAATCCAGATTACCTATTATGAGGCAATCCAGATTGCCTTTAAGAGGGGTGGCTATCCAGATTATCACATCTTTGGTAACCTTACAATAAATTTTTTAGACGAAATTATCCTCATCAAAAAAATCAAACAAAACTCGAGTTTTGCTATGGTGCTCTAAAGGCGGAGGAGGCATGAAGAGTTGGGGGGAGACCGTGGAGAAGCCACAGGCTACGGGGGGGAAGGTAGGGAACCGTCGAGAAGCCGCGAGCTGCCAGAGGAGATGGGGGGATGGGCGGTGGTGTAGGAAATTACGGAGAAGCTGTCGGCTGCCACCAAATGGGGGGACACGTAGATAAGCCATGGGCTGTCAGGGGGGAGGTGGGGAATCGCTGAGAAGCTACGGGCTACTAGAGGAAGTGGGGGAGATGGGCGGTGGTGTGGGGAATCGAGAAGAAGCCGCAAGCTACTGCCAGAGGGGGGGACGTGTGGTGGTCTAAGGAATCACGGAGAAGCCACAGACTATCAGGGGGAGGTGGGGAACCACTGAGAAGCCACGGGTTGCTGGAGGAGGTGGGGGAGAAATGGGCGGTGGTGTGGGGAACCACAAAGAAGTCACAAGCTACTGGGGGGAGGTGGGGAACCGCTGAGAAGCCACGGGCTGCTGAGGGTGTGGGGCTGGGAGGGCGGCGCGCAGAGGAGCCACGACTCTTGGGGAGGACGGTGCATAGAAGAGCCACGATGCCCGGGGGGGCAGTGTGCAGGGGGATGGAGCACGCAGAGGAGCCGCGGTGTCGAGTGGGATGGTGGGGGAATAGGAGCCACAAGTGACAAGGGTGGGGGGTGGTGTGAAGTAGGGCTGAGCAAATAATCGAAATCCGAAGAAACCTATCCAATCCGACCTAATAAACATTAGTTTCGATCGGTTGAAAGACATAAATCAGATGAAATCAGATTGAAATTTATAAAAAATTAGTTATTTACGATTGGATTCGATTCCTACACTTTTAAACTGCATGAAACCAAACTCAACCGATGTAGTATTTCATAAACTCACTTTTATTTTGGGATGGTGACGTTTAGATTTCAATATTTTATTCTAAAAGATACCGCATCACCCATTTAAATTTATAAAAATATTAATGTTAAATTGTTGATGGAAGCACATCAATTTGAGATAATTCTAAAATGAAAGTTTCAGATGTAGTTGCTTTTAGATGAGTAAGTCTTTTTTTTTCTATTTTATTTTGTACATGTTCAAAAAAAAGTTCAAAATTTGTAACTTATAAGGTTTAGATCTTTTTTGCATTAAATTGATTAAAAAAAAAGGCAAATAAGCTTAAGTGGTCCAACATTGAGTCTAAAATCAATACTGGATCAATATTAAAGTCCAAACTGACACTATCCATCCGAACCCGCTATAAACCGTTCACTTCAGTTTCAAATGGTTTATACATGATAAACGGTCAGCAGTGAATTAAATTTTTTTCAATTTGATTGGATTCAGTTGGATAAAATTTTTCTCTCAATCTGATCGAACCCGACCCATGCTCAGTCCTAGTGCGGAGGAGCCATGGGTTAACGGGAGGGGGGTTGCAGAAGGAGATGGAGGAGGGGCCCGGGGGGGTGCGGAGGAGCCGCAAGTGGTGCTGCCTGAGGAGGTTGGTGGGCATGGAGAAGCCACGGACATGGAGAAAGAGGAAAGAAAAAAATATATGATAATAAAATATTATTTTTTTTAAAAATAAAATATATAAAAATAGTAATAATAAAATAATAAAGTCAAGGAGTTTTTATCCTTTCATCAAAAAGGGGAGAAGTGATCAAATCAAACATCCTCTTGTCCTTCCGAAAAATATGTTTTATAGTATATAAAGTTAAACTAATTGATATTTTCTGATGAATATATTTTAATTAATAAACAATAAAAAATTATGGTCATCCATCGACGGTGGTGGCGGCGGATGGTGGCGGTCTATAAAGATGGTGGGGGTGGCGGTCGACGGTCAGCGGTCGCAGTAGGGGTGACGGCCAACGGTCGGCGGTCAGGCATATTGCCGTCTGGCAACCACGACGTTAAGATAATGTTGAGTATAAGTCATGGTATATAGATTTTTAATAGATTTGACTTAGGAATATTTTAAAATTTTAATTTCACATTACTGATAATTTGATTGTCATATCAAACATGTCAATCAAGATTCTTAATAATTTTACTGTAATATTACCTGCATGTACTAAACATAGTAATCAATATTATTAATAATTTGACGATAATAATCTATCTTGAAGGTAATTTAGATTATTTTTTAAAATTACTTAGTGATGCACCAAATATAATCTTATGAGAAAACTCAAAAAGTGAAGACGGACGAGAAGCTTATCCATAAAATTGAAGTTTAAAAGAAAGTGAAATATCTATTTGATGGTTGGCAAACTTTTTTCTGATTTAGTACAACCCAGAAGTGACCGAGAAATAGATGATACTACAATAGCACCAACTGAACAAACATTGATATTTTATGGAACTTTAATTGCAAGATAAGATGTTGATCAAGAAATAAATTTGGAGGACGAGATCAGAACAAGATGTCAAGCAAATGCATCATCCCTATCTCTGATGGACAGCTCCAGCTTGCTGTGGTGTACTAGGTAATTTTTACCGAAGCTTCAAATGCATATTTCTATTAAAATTTTCTCCTTCCCTCTTATGACCAAAGCATCTACTCCTACAAAGAGGAGAGCTTCTTCTCCGTTTGCCTAAAATTTTTTTTTTGGTAATTACATGTAACAGAGTAGCCATATTTCAAGAAGTACTTCACGTGAAGGGCAACAGACGGAAAATTGCCATCGGTGACGTACCAACTGCCATGGTGTAGCTTTTTCTATGATACTGGTGGAGGCCCATTACCCAAGCGCCCCACATGATCATGGCAATAACAAGGAACTTTCTTCTTATCAAAAAAAAAAAAAAAACAAGGAACTTTCTACACCACGGCTAATATAAAGTTTCTCGATTTCACATGCGGAGTATTTCTAATTTTCTTATAATTGTCATCATCAAATTATAAAAGTAATTACATTAATATTAGCATGGTCAATCTCTTTGAATTAAAAAATAAATTTATGATTTTTTCTCATTTTGTTGATGCCAGCCAAGTTTTCCGGATAAGAAAAAGCCCCCTAACCGAATCGCATTTTTATATTTTACAGCAAATTAAAAAAGAAAAGAAAAGATCGACCGAAAAAACACGGAATTTAGCAGGGGTGATGCGTCCTGCTGAAGCCGTTCACATTGGCGAATAATCCGACCAGCTCCTGCCGATAAGGTAAGAATGACCGCCGCCCGCCTTTCACCTTCTCCCCGTTCCCCTTCCCGTAGTACAGCCGGTGGGCGGTAGCCAGATCCAACTCCGTCGCCCGACCCGCTCTCTTTGCCGGCGCATTCGCTGCCTTAGGGTTAGCATGAGAGTTTTTGGTCTTATCCATCGATGGAGGCGACGGCGACGCCGCTATGAAGACGAACTTCTCCTTCCCGTCGCTGTGACTCCGCCCCACTACCAGGTCCCGGAGCCGCCACCGCCGGGCCGACCCAGTGGAGGCGCTCTTCTTGCAGCGCTCTGGTGTCTGCGGCGCCGACCGCGGCGACCACGCACAATACTCCCCTACCGCCTCAAACGACGAGGAGCTCCGGTCCTCCATCACGAGCCGCCGGAGGGGGACCCCCTCCTCTACCCCCGTCGCCGGTTCGCCGACGGTGGAGAGGAGGAGGCTGCGGTCAAAGACCGGGTAGGCGGGAAGGATGCGGCCGTTGGATAAGATCTCATCGGCCGTGATGGAGGCGTCCGCCACCGGGTCCCTCCCCACGAAGGTGAACTCGAAATCGTCGCTGGAGTCGTCGTCGTCGGCGCCCTCCTCATCGGGGCGATCGGCAGGGGGGATCTGATGAGGGGATTCCCGATGGATGGTGGTGATCTCCTCCTGGGCCTCGCCGAAGCTGGGGGAGAGCGTGAGGTCGGGCTGCTTCTCTCGGTGTTCCGGCATAGCTCGAGATGTTTCTTTCTCTACGATCCCTGTATTCTTGCTCTATGGGAAGGGGATGGACAGCGGCGTTTATAAAGGCGGGGTGGAGGGGGGAACCGCAGGCCTCAATGCCATGGAACTTTCGTACGTGGGGAACCGCGTTTACCGGCCGCGATGTCGCACGTGCGATAATATCTAGAAGGTCAAGCGACGGATCTGTTCGAGAGTTCCCACGGCATCGTAACGGCGTCGTTTAAGCGTTCTGTTAACTCATTATTTATAAATTACAGACTCACAATATTACTTTTTGTTAATTCCTAGCAGTCAGATATGGGTCATAAATATTAGAAAAAAAAATCTGAAAAGTTAAATTATTTTTTGTATAATCTTTTAAAGAGAATGGTGAGATTCTTTTTAAAATATTCTTTGTGTTCACATGCTTCAAAGGAGTATTTGGTATTCATATTGTTTTTATTTTAAAACCAACATTTTAATTTTTTTAATTAACTAATATATTTATATAAAAATCTGTTTTATTATGATAAAAGTGAAAAGATAATAAAAATTAGATAAAATTATAATAGAATATTTTTAAAATTTATTAATATTATTTTTATATAATATAAATAATATTTTTTATCATTATAAAATGAATGAGTTAAAATTATGAACAAAATTACCTCAATTTATAAATATTCTTATCTCATCTATATCTGAGGTTCTGAATTCCGACAAATCATTTGAGAATAAGATAAACTTGAGTTAGATCTTGTTCATTACATCTTTAACTTTTGCCTTTAAAGTCGTTGTTTGTGAAAATGAAAAGAATAATATTATTTTCATTTTATTTGTGATGAGATAATAAAGGTCTTCTAAATACATGATGTATATTTCAAATATAATAGCCCTCTCCTCTCTAAATCCTGAAACCATCAAACGGCCGTTATCTTAGATAGCTATCTTTTATTCGAGACGCGCTGGCTCACGCGAAGGAACCTTCTCCCGAAAGGTACCGTGCGAAATTTTCTACAGGGTTTTTGCCATGTTTAATAGCATCCGCGCGTCATCTTCGAACCTGGAAAATTCCGAGGGAGGACATCTCCCGTCAGTGCACAGGTGTCAATGGTCCCTACAAAAAAAAGTAATGAGTTTTCAAATCAACAGCATGAATTTATGTTGTAATGCTATGATGACAAAGCCACAACGACCAACGTTTGGCTTCAGAACTCTATTGATTTATTATAACCAGCAAACTTGCTATCAAATATTTTATAGATAATAGTAGAAAAATGGGTAATATGTGCACCCTGCCTTGGGATGCAAGAAAATATAAAGAATATATGGACATGATGCGTTTCCTTCAAGAAGGGGGAAAAAAAAAACTATAGATGTGATGCATTATGTTATGGTCAAACCATGTTTGAATGTTGCAGTCTAAGCTGTGGAGGGATTGGTTCAGAAACTTCCTTGCATAGCTGCGCATATGACAGCATGGGTAACCAAGTGGCGTTCCATTTCTTGAACTGCAAGATACCATGGCACTCTGTGATCGAGCACGTGATTGAATTGAAAGAATCCGCTCAAGATGGTACGAGAAATATTATTTGCACGTGCAATAAATGAAAGAAGACTGATTGGTAAATATAGGTGCAAAAGATATAGGAGTGGATTATATACGATTGGTGCCACAAATTGGGCATCCCCTTGTGGCCTTCCCAACTTTCTTGAATGATTCTGTTCGATTGGACTATTGGACTAAGAAGGTCCTGTCTGGCAGCCCACATGATGAATAAACCCCTTCGGCGGTAGGATGTTGGGAAAGGAACAGCCATGGTGGAGGAGAATCTTAGACTACGTTTAGTTCATTGCTTAGAGCCCTGGAATGGAATTGGAATTCCAATTATGGCCCCATGGTATAGCAATAAAGAAAAGAATCATATTTTACTTGGGATCATGATCCTTTTATTTGAAGATCGGGCAGGAGATGGGATCTGACCACCCCAAGACTCATCGAGCCAGTATAGGGTCAGTATCGGGCCTGGTCCAAGAAGAATTGGATCAGGCTGATACTTTTGGAGCCTGGAATGAACGTGGCTCGAATAATAAGCTTGGTCCAAGCCCAAACATAAGCCTACCTCTCCACAACCAACCCCCCCCCCCCCCCTTCTCTCTCTCTCTCTCAATATCAATCTCTCCCCTCCCTCCTTATCTCTTTTCTCCCTTCTCTCCCCCTCGCAAACTCTCTCTCCGCCCATACTCTCTCTCATTTTGCACCGGAGAAGAGGCTAAGGCCTAATCCAAGCCTAATCAGGTTTCCGACCAAGCTTGGAGTCAGGCTCAGATGGGTATTTTGAAAAAAATTGTGCGTCATCTGGTTCGAATTGGGACTTAAGCTGTATAGAAACCCAACCTAATTGGACTTGATTGTAGCCCTATTTGAAGGAATGCCAATTCCACTCTTACATGGAACGAGTAGCCATTTCTCTGAAAATAAGAATGGTGATTGTTGTTGCAAGGCTCCAAAAGAAGAATGGTGAGATCAATTAAGAACCAAGCTGGAGTATCGAAGAGGGTCAAGTAGGCGAAGTCCATAAGTGATTATGCAAAAAAAGTCCTAAAACCAGTAAGATACCTTCTAGTTTAGGACCCTCCGATGCTTAATTCGGTCGAGACCTTGAGAATAGATAGTAAAAAAATAGAAAATAAAAAAATAAAAAATAGAGAGAGTAAAATGGAGTAGTGAGAACTCAAATTTTCTTTGGTAGAGGAGAGAGTTTAGCATAGTCTTGGCTCCGAGCATTATGACTTACCTTCAGAGAGACTCTATTTCTATTTTATATAGAGGAGCTTACTTAGCTATTAAGTCATAAAGAAAGTTTGTTAAGCCGTTAGTGACTGTCTGATTTGGAGAATCTTATTTGTTGGATCGCTAGTTTGTTATAACGGCATGGCCAACTGTAGAAAGATCGTGGATTGTTATTCATCCATATGGAGAATAGCTGTAACACAGTTGGAAAGTAATAGGACTGAGCACAGGTCGGGTTCGATCGGATAAAGAAAAATTTTCATCTGACTAAACCCAATCGGGTTGAAAAAATTCAATCTGCAATCGATCATTTATCATGTATAAATCATTTGAAATTGAAATGAACAGTTTGTAACGGGTTCTGATTGGTTGTATCAGTTTGAGCTTCAGTGTTGATCCAATATTGATTTTCAGTCCAATGTTGGCCCACTTAGGCTTATTTATTTATTTTTTAATGAATTTAATGCAAAAAGATCTAAACTTTATAAATTATAAATTTTAGCTTATTTTTGAACTTGTATAAAATAAAACAGAAAAAGAAAATATTTATTCATCTAAAAGTAACTACATCTGAAAGTTTTCACTTTAGAATTGTCTCAAATTGATGTGCTTCCATCAACAATTCAATATTGATATTCCTATGAATCCAAATAGGTGACAGGGTATTTTTTAGAATGAAGTATTGAAGTCGAAATGATGTCATCCTAAAATGAAAGTAAGTTTGTAAAATATTACATCGGTTAGGTTTGGTTTCATATGGATTAAAAGTGTAGGAACCAAATCCGACCGTAAATATTCAATTTTTCACAAACCTCAATCCGATTCCATTTAATTTATGTCTTTCAACCGATCGAAACTGATATTTATTGGGTCAAATTGGGTGGATTTCTTCAGATTTTGATTATTTGCTCAATCCTAAAAAGTAACTAACCTAGAATATATCTGATCTTAAAAGAGATCGATAAATGATCGATGTCCCAAGTAACATATCGGTAGATGGCTCGATCAGCCATAATACCAGATTGATAAGCATTTTAGATTGGTTCAGATCAGTATACAACCAATCTGCCTCCAAAGTCATTTAATACTTCATTATCAAATCAGAAACATGCTAATTCTTTCTGATGTTGCCACGTGGTCAAAAGTCAGATAGATATACTAACACATTGCTTCCCACTTTTCATATCCGAAGTGACGTTTCTCACATCGATTGTGGGAAGTAGACCTGGAGATGTTCTCTAAGCTCTGCCGCCAATGATAAATACGTCATAGGGCGGTTGCGACGGTATTAATTTTTAATGATATGAAGAAATACGTCGCTTTTCGAAAATGACTCATCAGAATCCTCAGTGAATATGGGGGCTTAAAAAATTGGGAGGCCATCATTACTCCGGAGATCACACCTTGATTTATTAAATGCCCGTCTTGCCATTTGTCAACACACTATTGGTTGCCATAGCTTTTATACGGATCAAGCCTCTATAGCTTAATCTAGGCAGAGGTGCGTCAAATAGTTTCTTCTCAAAGGATCAAATTATGGCCAAGTGTCACCGATCTGTTGGTAGTTGAAATTAATCTAGATCGTTGGCTATTTTTATAAATAGGTCAGTACTCCTACTCCAAAAGTTACTTTACTATTTTACTATGTGGAAGCACTGTTGAAATTTCTTCAGAGCATCTTCAATCTATTTTCAGTACTTCAAAAATCAGAGAAGAAAGGTCTCAGCATCATCGAAAATGAAGAAAAAGAGTTTTCAAGGCTTTCTCCCCATCCATTAGGTAGATTCTACTGTTCTTTGCCTCTTTTTCTTTTGTATTTTAGATCTTTAGGTCTTGTATCCTTTATTTTTTTTTAATAGATTTCTCTCTTTTTTTGTCTATTTTCACCTTTTATTCTTTTGTTTTACTCTTTTTTTCATAAAAATATCTTCTGGTGGTGATGAGATGAGAGAAAAAATTAATCTGGATGATCGAGTATCTCGATCAACCCAGCCCCAGATCGAGCTTGAGATGGTAACTCCATCTTGGGCAGCCGTCAAGGTAGGTACTTCAGATCGAGATGATCCAGAATCTCCAATATGGCGATTTTTAGATTACTTCGGTCCGGGTACCAAACAATCCATCCTTATCAAATCCGATCTTTAGGAACTTAGAGAAAAATATCAAATTTTTGAAGATTTTCAACTAATAGTTTCAGATCAGGATGATTGGGTTACTGAACCTCTGGAGTAGATTATTGCATTATGATGGGGTACTTCGATCTGGACTTTGGTTTCTTCTTCACCCCTTTATCAGCAATGTCTTAGATTTCTATAGGCTTCACTCAATCCAAATAACTCTAAATGCTATTAGAATGATAATAATCTTTATCATTTCTTGTGGTTTTGCTAGTATAGAACATAGGATTTCTCTCTTCGAGGCATTGTTCATCCTGAAGAAACATCCTTATGAAAAAGGCTGATGATATTTTTCACCTCGATCAAAATATAAATTTGGTTCAAATCTTTCCTCCTCCATCCATGATTAGAAAAATTATTATTTTTTGTTTCTTTTAGTACTCCTTGGGGTTTCAATTGTAGCTAGTGTAAGCCTGAGATCAAATGGAACTCCAATAATAAGGTCCTTCTTAGGGATGAGGAGTCTTTTGCAATACTGCTGGGTATGAAGGTACCCAAAGTAAGTTAACTGATAAATGATTAGTCTTTATATGATGCTGGCATCAGCCAAATCTCTCCTCAGGATAATGAAGTGAAATTTTAGTGCAGGGGTAAAACGATAATTTTAAAACTTTTTCAAAATTATAATTTTATAATAAAAATTATTAATTAATCTAATTAATTAACATGTATTAACCCTACACAAAGATCTAAATATGATATATATGGCATGCATTAAAATTTAAAATTGAAACTTCTATAGTAAATATTTTACTGTTATGTGTTCAGAACACATTACCTTCGTGCGGGTAGTCGATCGCCACAATCTGATCACCATCGAAAGGGTCTGATCATCGCAATGCAGCCACACAGTATGTCTGGTCTCTGTGGATCATCCACACGAAGCTTCCGATCTGATCGGCTCCTCACGAATGCTAGTTCGTTGCAGAATCCTTTCGATGGCTAATGCTGATCGAAGTCCTTCGATCTTGATCTGTCGATTCTTCGAACATTCTGGATCATCAGTAGATATACTTGAGAGGTTGATAAAGCTCTCCCTGAGATCTGGTGGGCTCACGACACTCGTAGCTCACTTTCTCACTTTCCGAACCCTAGGCAATAACCGTAGGGTACACAGAAGAAAAAACTTGCGCCTAGTCTCTCTGCTTTTCTTTTCTCTTCTTCTCTTTTCTCACGCACAGAAACTTTCTCACGCCACACTTTTTCTCTGGGATCGAATTTTTGCATGCCCTATCTTCTCTTCTTTTTAAAACGATGCAAGACTGCGTCTTTTCAGCATTTTCACCACGTGAGAGGATAAAGATAAATAGTTGCTCACTTGAATTCAAATCGAATTTTAATTCCAATGCCAACCAACCAATTTTATCCACTCTTGGTGTGAGAAGGGAAGGGCGTGGGCTTCTTTGTGCGTGGAGAGTTTACACGAGAAACTTTTTCTCGTGTGGAGGAAGTGGCGCACAAAAGAAAGAGATGGTGCAGGGATTTGTTAACCATTCAAATTCAAACATCCTTTGAATTTGAATGGCCAACCAATTTATCCTTATCATTATCCATTCAAAATGGCGCACAAAGAAGGGGCATGGGAAGGCTTCTGCGTAGGAGAAAATTCATGAGAACTTGTTTCTCGTGAATTCAAATAGGCACAGGTGAGTGAGGTGGTGCAGGGAGATAAATCAAAGTGGTTTGAAATTTTAAAGTAATTTAATTGAACCAACCATATTAAAATAGGTTAGACACAATTAGACTAAATTAAATTCAACATAATTAGGCTTAATTAAGCTCAATAAAATCTTAATCAAATCAAGAATTGACTAAGTCCAACCCCTGATCAAATCGGAGACCAAACCACTTCAGCGATTAGGTCAACTCTTAACCTAATCGGGTCAAATCCAACTGAATCCAATTCAATTGGACTTGATCTAAAAATAATTACTCAATCAAATTGAGTTAATTAGTGATCAAATCACTAATTAAACCTCTCATAAATACTGAATCTAAATCCGATGGGCAATCGAGCATCAAAGTCCATCGATATGAAACTTTGATCGAAGAGTCCCAAACCAGTGGGACTCTTGATCCCGGTACCCAAAATATGTGAAACTCATGATCAGAGAATCTTAATTCTCAATTATAGAGTCTCCAAACATTAAGACTCTTGGTCGAAGAGTTTCAGTCCAGTGAGACTCTTCACCAACCATCAGATCAGATAGGAACCTCTAATGTGTGTGACCCCGTAGGTTCGAACCTAAGTCGATAGCACAGGAACCAATTCCTGTACTAATCGAAGTGACCATCTAGTAATGGTATCTGACGTTCAGATAGATCGAATAGTCGCAATCGCAACATTCAGAACCTACGTGAATATGGTTACTATATAATTCATCCCTTTTGACCCCTGTGTTTAGGATGACTCAGGGTTAAACTGTCAACCTTGATTAGATCATCTGAATCGTGCTCAACTCAATCAGTCCTGTGACTCCTCACTAGGACTACCCTGGCCAAGATTTTGCTAAATTGAAATACGACTGTACACAGCTCCTGAACTGGAGTGGTCAATCCCATCTTGACACACGCACCGACAAGTCAAGTACTTGACTACTCCTAGCAGCCTTCCATCACTGAATTAGAAATTCAGGTAGTCCAGTGCCTAAGTACGTGAGTTGCTTGCAAGTCACTGTGGCGGTCTCAGGTCGGAGGGACAGTTATATCCATATCCCATCGGAGCAAATCTTGATAGCAGAAAAAGCTTCGGAGTCAGTCACGTTCAGTGTAGATGTACCCTTACATCTCACCTGTATGCCATACCAGTATCTCCACACTCCTTGGTTAAGAGGACAATCAACCCATATGGCACACAACGACTTATACTTGATAAATGTTGTCATCTTCGGTAACAACGTATCATTTGGTCGCGAACAAGTTTAAGGACTAAACGATAAATCCTCCTTTGTCGAGTCTAAATAGTCCTAAGGACTTCACCACAACACAAGAGTTCATTAGAAGATGAAACAAATTATGATAAAAAATATCAAAATAATTTTTATTTATTTATAATTCATATACTAATACAAGAAAGAGCACAACCGTCAACAGACTGACGATTGGCTTTGGGACACTATTCCTAACAGATAAGTCTAATGTCATATTTCTCTTTTCTTTTTTTCTCCTCTTTTTCTCTTTTCAACATAATTTTTATTTTTATTACTTTTTACCTTCCCTTGTAATGAAGTTTGATTCAAAGAGGCTGGTGGATATGAAAAAAGAAAACAAGATTCAACCAACTAACCTACTGCTAAAAGGAGTAAAGATATGACAAGTCAAAATCGACTGCCCCAGCTTCCTAAACTTCTCCAGCTCCAACCTCAATGACTTCTAAGGGTCCTGTACCCTTCAATATGATCCAGCAGATCGGTAGAATCATTAAATGATTTCACTTTGAACTAAAAAAGAACAGGCTCATTCAGGATTTTTTGAGAAAAAGAGGATCGTAAATCAAAATCTTTTTTACCTTGAAACTGATTCCCAAGTTGTACTAGTTAGATGTATGACATGAAAAATCAATTGTTGGCCGACTAATTATATTAATTTTAGAACATAATTTTATACTTGATTAATTAAAATTAATAAAATAGATAATTATTTTTATTCTAGAGTAATGTGTTCTAGAATCGTCCAAAAATTTAATAGTCAATGACACATATTCTCAAAAGTTAAGAATTTAAGACATGTGTCATTATAGATTAATTCTTAAACTGCTCCTAGTTGATGATCATCATAGAGATGGTGATTGATCTGATAAGATTGGTACATGAATCATTTTTCTTTTGGATAGATGGGTTTTGAGTCTACAGTGGGAGACTCTGAAGTGAGAGTACAAATGACTGTTAGAGAATAATGGTATTGAGCGTGATCATAAACGAGAAGTCATTTAGATGTCTACTCACTCATAGGTGACTGTCTCAATACTATAGTTGTATGAGTAACTCTTTGACCTATGGTGCCTCGACTGCTCATTGTAAGATTGTTGTAATTTGACTATACATAAACATGATCCCTAACCATTCAGAGCCTTACGATGTTCGTTGGCTGCAATAGGTTCGCTGTAGGAGTAGAAGTATATTTATAGAAGATTTATCGATCTTAATAGTTGAGTAGTCCTATGCGACCTAAGAAGTTAAATTCTTAAGTCTGTAGCCATAGCAACATGATAATAAAAAAAAAATTCATGAGATTCACAATTAGACTCAAACTAATTAAGTCTGGCATATGACGGATGCTTAGAATTTGATGAGTTTTCATGATCTGCATCCTGTCGGGATCTTCGATAGAAGAATTTGATCACACGGTAACTACACCCAAGAGTTTAGATCTTTCTGTTCTACTAGATTGTCACTATATACTGCTAGGTGTCACTGATGGATTGTAAAAATTTACTAGGATTATTTTCGGATCAACAATCTTTGTTGGGTTGAGTTGGAATCATTCTAGCCCATCGAAAAAAGATTCGATGATACTGTGATGGAGATCACGGTATGTCTCACTACGAGACAGAATAGAATATAAGGGGTCACACACAAAAAGAGCATGATCTGATCAATAGCTTGGATCATAATTAAATTATAAATTAGATTGATGGTTTGAATTAAGAAACTGCTAATTATATAAATGTTACATATTTAATAACTGCCAATTGTTAGCATAAGGGACTTAATTGTAATTATTGCATTATAATTGGATTTAATTAAATTATGAATCAAATTTTAATTAATTTAAATTAAATTTAATTTAATTATATTTAATTTAATTTAAGACTAATTAGCTTTAATTATCCAAGTTAGACTTGGATTGCAATCTTGATTAGATCAGGTTTGACAGTCTTTTCGAATTTGATTCGAGTCGGACTCGAATTGGATTCGAATCAAATTCAATTTGAAATCCAATCAAATTAGAAAGCCAAGCCCACTTTTTCTGGGCTTCTCTCTCTGATTTCATACCAGATAGAGATAGGGACGTGTGAAGATGTGCCCCCTTTTCTCCTTTGCATGCATGAAAGAAGAGGGGCGCCAATTATTAGCGCCCCTCCTCCTAGGACTCTCTCTCATCTAAGATTCTTTCTCTATTTGAATTTGTTTCAAATAAGGTTATCCTAATCTGGAAGGAAATCAAATCATTATCTAGTTGGGCATTGGAGGACTTTGTTTGTGTGCGACAAAAATAAAAGAAAGGGGGCGTGCGCTAGTTTTGTGATTGCGGGTTCTTTCCTTGCCGTAAGAGACTTCTCAATGCCACCCTTTCTCTCTTTCTTAGATTTTCATGCCCCACCTCCAGATCAGACAGAGAGAGAGAGATTAGAGATAGAGAAGAAAAAGGAAGAGCAAGATTCTTGATCTTCTTCTTGACATCCTGTTCAGATCCCATCAGATTTATACGAAAGGGTTCGCATAGCCTTTATCTTCTTCAAGATCTAGGAGAAGAAGATCCAGATCCAAACAAAGGAGCAAGGCCTGCAAGGTGCTAGTACTTCGATCGTCTTAATGCTTCGATCAAACCATCTCTGTATGGATACCAGCAGAGATCGGATACTTGCATGGCTCCGACAAAAATTTTGGACATCCATCGGATCTGATTCGAGTAAGAAAAAAGGATAGCGATTAAGGTAATCATTTTTTCTTCTAATTTTTGATTTTAGATCTAATGCATAAATTTATTTCAAGCATGTTAATAGATTCTTAGGTGATCTAGGAGTAGATCCAAACATATCTAGGATTAAAATTATTTTAATCTTACCTTTTCACTGCATATGTTCATGAAATAAAAACTTTGCATGCTGAAATCACCTAAATCCAATAGTGGTATCAGAGCCATGGGTTTCTAACATATATGAAATAAATTCAGATTTGATTTCTCTTTAGATTTGAAAGTTAGTTTTAGATTTAAAATATTTATTTATGATTTGTTGATTTAAATAAGATCTGAAATCTGATTTCATGTACATGATACATAGATCTGAATTTTACATGTATATGTGATATGTTAGTATAGAATTAAAAATCTAATAGCCTAGTATTCTTCTAAATCCATGGTAAAGGCCGTTCTGCCATAGAGGACTATGGTGGAAGAGGTGCCTGCATGAATCAAGAGGAGAAATCACGAAAAGTTTATCGATTTTGAAAATCATTTTCAAAACAAGTTAATCCTAAATTGTTAGATCTGAAATTAAGATGTTAAACAGTCTTGAAAAGGTGTTTTCAAATAGTTTTAATATTTTTTTTTTAGACCTAATTTGCATATATATGATATAAGCTTAGTTAGTTTTAGATCTAAATTTTCACATATGTAATATATATTTCATAAATTTTAGATCTAAAATAGCATATATGAGATATATGACTTTAGGTTTAGATCTAAAAATATTTCGAGATCATGTCATTAATTCATACCCTTAAACTTAATCTAAAAATTATTTTTAAAATCTAAATTTTAGGTTATGCATGAGGATATGGGTTAAACAATTAGATCTAGTGATTGAACTATAATTAAGACTTTTGATTAAATAATGTTAGAATCCTTACAGATTTTGATCAGTTGATCGAACCTAATCAATAGTTGATTAGGATTAGATCAAAGGGGCTCAATATCGAGTTTAGTTATAGTTGATCGTATCAATTTATATTTGATGTGAGTTGATTAACTCAAGACCTAATTTGGCTCAGTTGATCAAGTCCGAATAGCTAGGCTGATCCATTCAATTCTAATTGATCGATTGGTATCTAAGGCAAGACTTGATCGATGGTTTTTAATTAAGAGTATGCTTACTTGATCATTTTGATGGTGTTTAAGGGAAGCATCGACAAACCTTCCTATCGATCTCACTTATCTGGCCAACTTGATCGATTAAGTTTTGAATAAGATTACTTAGTCATTCGTGTTCACCCATGCCGATTAGGATCATCAAACATGAGATTGTACTGACCTAAATCTGATCAGTCAGATATGAGACGTGCTGATCTAAATTAGGTTAGTCAGATATGAGATGTGCTAGCCTAAATTAGATTAATCAGATATAAGATGTGCTCATCTGAACCAGCTTAATCATATATGAGATGTCCTGACTTAAACTAAATAGTTAGATATGAGATGTGCTGACCTAAACTAGATCAGTCATTTATATGAGATGTATGTGACTATGTAGAAGAGATCTAAATCAAAATCTCTCTATAAATATTCAGTCCTAGATCTTCCATCATTGTAGGAGTGCAAGCGTCCTACTGGTGTTGATTGCTCTTGGTGGGTTACAGTGGTTTAATTACACCAGAAAGACGCAACCATTCAATTAGCATGAGATATTGCTAGATAATAATAGAGTTGGACTCAATATTCTGGACACGGTGAGGGATTTAATGACAGCTTTACCATGTATTAAATGATGGGTCTGACTT